>NW_026511408.1:27500-142500 GCF_027579735.1 Bombina bombina | reverse complement strand
AAAAATGTTAAAATCATTACAACACATTAAAAATCACAAACAGTGTGAGGTGAAAGAATGCTACTCCTAGGGAGAAATTATCTAAATGTATATTATCAGTATATTCTTGGGAGGATGCTCTCACTATTGTGGGGTGCTACATATACCTCGGGTGTCACCCTTTTGTATGAGATCCTGAGTCGTATCTCAGGTGTGGCTAGCCCACTAATGGTTGTGTTTATCCTCTATGAGAGGGGTGTGAGTGATAATACTCTAGTATTCAGGACCCAGGTTGTGGATGTCCCCACCTGCTTCTAGAAAATCAAAATATCCTAATAAATATTTTCTTAAATACCCCACGTTTATCTTATCACTAGAAAGTGATTTGAACAGTATTAACCACTTCGGTATTAGTCAGCCGAACTGTCAGTAAGTGGTTAGAAAAGGATAAACTATGTTATTATTATTGTGCAACTAGTACATTGTAACATCAGTTCCACTCTGTAGTTTAAATAAAATAGAATTGCCCCCCTTGGTGAATATACTAGGGGAATTAGCTACAGCATCATCCTAGGTTAGGGTGATGTTATTGTACTGTAAGGTGGTATTTATAAAACAATATTGTATATTGTTACACCCACTTACAAACAGGGGGTCCAGGAGTATTCCCTACTTGTAGGGATAATAAAATCTAGGGTATTCTAGTGTTTATCTGGTATTGTAATATTCGGTAATCGTATGTTAAGTTAGAGTTATTATGGGTACCAATAGTTATAATAATGGGATTCCATTCAGAGAGCTAAACATACACATTGATCCTGTACAATATCAGTTTATTTAATACTGGATGAGAATACCTGATGTAAACAGATAAATATTGCAGTGTACGGTGCTTATACTTGTGTAATTGCGCTTAACATCTTGGTGAAAGCTTTTTACAATAATTTCAGGAAAATCTCTGCTGTAAAACTACAACTGCGGTATCAGAATGATTTCCTTTAATTTGTTACAAATAAACCGACCTCCGTTGTGTCAGTGATACTAATTTTACAGCTGCAGTATCAGAATAATTCCCTTAATTAGTTACGTATGCACAGACTTCCGTTGTGTCAGTGATATTAACACACATTCCATTACATATGGTCAGATTTGCAGCGTACACCGCCAGTGATCACTGTCAATATTAACCCCCAAGTTCGGTCTGGTGTATCTCCTGGATAAATACTGTATGCTGGTCAGGAGTATTTAGCTAGTTCTGCCGATACATTCTATGTAGTTTCAATTAACTAATAACAGAGCAGGTGTTCAGACTCGGGAATGAAAATTAATACCGTTAAACCTCCCAGGTCTTTTTAAAATAAGCGGGTCACTTAATATTTTAGGCTATGGGAGGATTGAGGCCCCCTTACCATAATGTATAAATTCAAAATGCACCTATTATTTACGATAGCGATTTGAAAGGTGCTGGTATAAATAATTAATAAATGGTATGCGGCTTAGATATCTCCACTGCACACACTCACACACGCATATACCGATTTAAGTTATTTTCTAATTAGACATTCATACACCAAGTCACACTGTTTTTCTTAGTTAAAAAGGAGAAATATTCTCCGGCTGCCCTGACATGTTTCGCCACAAAAGGCTTTGTCAAAGGTGGGGCGCCCGCCGTTCTTTGAGCTTTTTATTGGCTGACAGATGGGAGGCTCTTCCCCTTCGGCTACAGTGATTGGTTCCCTTCTTCTCCTATTGTATTGGTAGGTGAATGGGGTGTGTATCAGGATCGTCACTTCTATCAGGTTCTATTTATTATCTTTCTTTAATTCTGAACACCCGAGTGGAATAATTATGCAAGTGACAGGGGTTATATTACTACACGAGATGGGATTCTGAGAGAGATAAGAAGTTGTTAGCTAACTCGATTACAGGGGTTGACATCTCCAAATTGAGCCGTTCTCACATATAGGAGACCTAACAGTATTCAGATCGTAATCAAAAATAAAAAATAAACGGAGAAAACACTTTCATGATTTATTGTATAATAATTGGTGGAAAGTGATGATGTGAAGGGAAAAAAGTGTGTGACAGTTGTGATGTGAATGGGATCAGGATATACTCCTGTTATAAATAGTGATGCTGTGGGAAAGTGAAAAATGTGTGATACATAAAATAAAAAGAAATCTAGTGCTCCATTTGTATGTTGAAAGAAAAAGGTGAACCACTTTATCGAATAAAGTATTGTTAACCTAGTTAAATTCTAGGTCCAAAAAAAAAAAAAAAAAAAAAAAAAAAAAAAAGGAATTATAATTTGAGTGGTGTGTTTGGTAATGTGCAAACAGGTGCCCGATTCTAATGTATCCAGGGCTATGGAAACAATTTTGTTAGTGAATGCAAACAGATCTGAATAGATCTGAACTTCTCAAACTTAGGCAACAAATAATATTACCTTGGTGGGTGTACTTACACCATAGGGTGTGTAAGAAAATTATAAAGTGCAACATTTGCATTGCTGTAAGAAAGTGAAGAAAAAGGTGGGTTTTTGTCAAATTTATTATTGGTTATATGTTGTAAAAGTCAAACACTGAAAGTGGTAAATGGAACCTGTTCATTTATGGTTCCCATTTTATATTATTGAACGACCTTAAGGTCCCACTATTATGCAGTTTCTAATAGTTAGTAAACAGTTTTATTCGGACTATATAAGGGTTGGGATAAAATTATATTTGTTTTATTATATATCCTTTTTTAATAACTGATACCTCTCAGGTTTTCCCCTTTTGAATCCTATTAGTATTATAACCGGGCATCAGAATGGGGAAGAAAGGGGATTTAAGTGACTTTAAATGTGGCATCGTTGTTGGCCAGACAGGCTAGTCTGAGTATTTCAAAAACTGCTGATCTACTGGGATTTCCACACACAACCATCTCTAGGGTTTACAGAAAATGTTCTGAAAAAGAGAAAATATCCAGTGAGCAGCAGTTGTGTGGACAAAAATGCCTTGTTGATGTCAGAGGTCAGAAGAGAGTGGGCCAACTGGTTCAAGATGATAGAAAGGCAACAGTAACTCAAATAACCACTCGTTACAACCAAGGTATGCAGAATACCATCTCTGAATGCATACCCTATAAAACCTTGAAGCAGATGGTCTACAGCAGCAGAAGACCACACCAGGTGCCACTCCTGTCAGTTAAGAACAGGAAACTGAGGCTAAAATTCACACAGGCTCATCAAAATTGGACAATAGAAGATTGGGAAAATGTTGCCTGGCCTGATGAGTCTTAATTTCATCTGCGACATTCAGATGGTAGGGTCAGAATTTGGTGTAAACAACATGGATCCATCCTGTCTTGTATCAATGGTTCAGGCTGGTAGTGGTGGTGTAATGGTGTGGGGGATATTTTCTTTGCTAACTTTGGGCTCCTTAGTACCAATTGAGCATTGTTTAAACACTGCGGCCTACCTGAGTACTGTTGCTAATCATGTCCATCCCTTTATGACTACAGTGTACCCATCTTCTGATGGCTACTTCCAGCAGGATAATGCACCATGTCACAAAGCTCAAATCATCTCAAACTGTTTTCTTGAACATAAAAATAATTTCACTGTACTCCAATGACCTCCACATTCACCAGATCTCAATACAATAAAGCACCTTTGGGATGTAGTGGAAGGAGATATTTGAATCATGGATGTGCAGCCGACAAATCTGCAGCAACTGCTTGATGCTCTCATGTAGATATGGACTAAAATGTTCCAACACCTTGTTGAATCTATGCTATGAAGAATTAAGGCAGTTCTGAAGGCAAAAGGGTGCCCAACTGTAGGATCATTTTAGATCATCTTACTGAGCAGAGATCCTTATGGGAGGCATCTCTAATCTCTCAGAGACTTTAAGATTCTGCTCTATTTCTTATAGAATTCAATGAGTTTAGCACATGTGAAGTCTGTACTATAATTATTCTCCAAGGTGAAAAATATTTGATCACCAGTCCCTTAGAGAGATACAGCAAAATTTTCCTTACTAGAATCTTGTGATAGATCTTGCAGTGCTGGATAATCATTGTAAATAATCTCATCTGAGCAGAGAGCTTTAGAGAATATAATATAAGACCAAGTCACTTAACATATAGTAAATATAGCTAGGTTAAGGTAAAGTCAATCCAGTCCTCGCTAATGGATAATTTGTGTTGCATGACTGGATCTAAAAATATGGCTTCATCACCCATTTTGTCTCATTTTCTGGAAACCTATTTGTAGAGGCTGAGGCCAGGCTGAGAAGATGAGGCAAACGTTCATTTTTCTTTTAAAATTGTATGTCTATAACGAGACTGATAAACTATCACTTTGTCAAAATCAGTAATTAACGTAAAAATAAAATGATTTTTTTTTTTGTCCTGAGCTATAACATGTACACAAATAGAAAGTTATGAAACTAAACAATAATAGTTTGTTTCTTCATATGTAGGAGGTAAGTCTAAAGAACAATAATACATCTTCTAGGTTAAACAAAAGCCTTTAAACTCATAATGTATAAGGCCGAAGCCTCCTCACAAACATGAGGAGAATCACTTACGCCTATATTAATATGATTTTACACTGCAATGATGCAAGTAGAAGACAGCAAACACAGTGAGAAAAACGTGAGCATAAAAGGCAGCTCAGATAGACAATAATGACATTGCACTGAGATACAATTATCACAAAGTCCTAGATGGCAGCTGGACAAACTTCCCTCTCCCCAGGCATCTGCTGTAATCTCAGTGTAAAAAAATATATGATAGTATGCGCTAAGGAAATTGATACTAAACACCTCTCTAAAGACACAAACCCTACAATGTGTCGTATACCAGAGAAAACAAATATTAAGCTTTAGGGCTTAAAGATAGAGAGGGCGCCGTGAGGCCAAAGGTATCAAACCACCAAATGTTTTAACATATAAAATAATTTATTAAAATACAAATATATAATAACCTAAAAAGGGACGTCTCCCTGTGATAATCTTAAAAACTAAAAGCAGTCGGTATATACTTGTGCCATAAAATGGAAATGAGGCATATATAAAACAGATTGCATGTGCTATTGATATATAGTAACTGCACCAAACTGATGATTAAAAAATAAAACAACGATAATGTCCAGAATTGGAAGGCTTAGGACCGTATGTGACAAATCCAGATCAAAAACGTTCGTTAACACACTGTTAGAAAGTGAATCTTGCGTGGAATACAAAGGTAAAGATCCAATTCTAATGAGCGTATGAATAGTGCACAAGATGGTAGTTAATTTCATACTCACAGAAAACATACTTAAGAATCACATAGAAAAGGATTGATTAGCAGTACTTTACCACTCTTTCTGCGTGTTCTATGTCGGTCAAAGCTTGGACCGCTGAGGCGACCACAGCCGCTCTTCTGAGATGCACTCTGCAAACCCACACACATGTCGAATGGTGTCTGACGTCACGCCTTGTCCGTTGGTTCTCAATGAGGAAAATGACAGCGCATTAGCAATCAGCTGTCTGGAAATTTCAAAGTGATGGCAGAGATTGTATACTTCAGCCCTGCGTCATACACTTAGGCTCACATAAAGTGGGGTATTCAAATTCCTCCTCACTTTAAATACGATCAAGTCGGCAGAAAAGTATATTTTGTAGCTGGAAATTAACCCGGGTTAAAAAGCTGGATAAGGTAGTACTGGTTATGAAGTGTCACATAAACAAGCGACGCGTTTCGCCCTCAGCTTAACCTGGGTTAATTTCCAGCTACAAAATATATTTTTCTGCAGATTTGATCATATTTAAAGTGAGGAGGAATTTGAATACCCCACTTTATGTGAGCCTAAGTGTATGACACAGCGCTGAAGTATACAATTTCTGCCATCTCTGCCATCACTTAGAAATTTCCAGACAGCTGATTGCTAATGCGCTGTCATTTTCCTCATTGAGAACCAACAGACAAGGCATGATGTCAGACGCCATTCAACACATGTGTGGGTTTGCAGAGTGCATCTCAGAAGAGCGGCTGCGGTCGTCTCAGCGGTCCAAGCTTTGACCGACATAGAACACGCAGAAAGAGTGGTAAAGTACTGCTAATCAATCATTTTCTATGTGATTCTTAAGTATGTTTTCTGTGAGTATGAAATTAACTACCATCTTGTGCACTATTCATACGCTCATTAGAATTGGAACTTTACCTTTGTATTCCACACAAGATTCCCTTTCTAACAGTGTGTTAACAACTTTTTTGACCTGGATTTGTCACATACGGTCCTAAGCCTTCCAAATCTGGACATTATCGTTGTTTTATTTTTCAATCATCAGTTTGGTGCAGTTACTATGGGGCCTAGTTATCAAGCTGTCAACCTCAAATACGCTGGAATTCCGCAGCGTATTTGTGGCGAGGCTGATTCGCCTTAGTTATCAAAAGGCTAGAGACCGGCAAAAGTAGAATTTTGTGACGTAAACTTCGATCCGCCGGACTCAGTCCGACACAGATCGATTCTTATGTCACTCCAGATGTTCCGCACACAATCTGACTACTTTTGCTAGTTATCAAAAAACTAGCAGGTACGCTCGGCACTTTTACGGCCCAGCGTACCTGGTTTTCAAACCTCCACCCTGGAGGCGGCGGATCCCATAGGAATCAATGGGAGTCTGACCGCCGCTCCCGGAGCCCACCGCAACTATAATATATGTATTAACCCCTAAATCGCCGCTCCCGGACCCCGCCGCAACCTATATTAAATTTATTAACCCCTAATCTGCCCCCCTACACCGTCGCCACCTATAATACATTTATTAACACCTATCCTGCCCCCCACTACACCGCCGCCACTGTAATAAATTTATTAACCCCTAAACCTAAGTCTAACACTAACCCTAACACCCCCCTAACTTAAATATTAATTAAATAAATCTAAATAATATTTCTATTATGAACTAAATTAATCCTATTTAAAACTAAATACTTACCTATAAAATAAACCCTAATATAGCTACAATATAAATAATAATTATATTGTAGCTATTTTAGGATTTATTTTTATTTTACAGGCATCTTTCAATTTATTTTAACTAGGTACAATAGCTATTAAATAGTTAATAACTATTTAATAGCTTACCTAGCTAAAATAAAGAGAAATTTACCTGTAAAATAAAAACTAAAATAAGTTACAATTACACCTAACACTACACTATACTTTAATAAATTATTCCTATTTAAAACTAAATACTTACCTGTAAAATAAACCCTAAGATAGCTACAATGTAATTAATAATTACATTGTAGCTATCTTAGGATTTATATTTATTTTACAGGTAACTTTGTATTTATTTTAGCTAGTTAGAATAGTTATTAAATTATTAACTATTTAATAACTACCTAGCTAAAAGAAATACAAAATTACCTGTAAAATAAATCCTAACCTAAGTTACAATTAAACCTTACACTACACTATCATTAAATTAATTAAATAAATTAACTACAAATAAGTACAATTAAATACAATTACATAAAGTAAATAAAGTACAAAAAAAAGCTGTTACAAAAAATAAAAAAATATGTTACAAACATTTTAAAAATATTACAACAATTTTAAGCTACTTACACCTAATCTAAGCCCCCTAATAAAATAACAAAGCCCCCCAAATTAAAAAAATGTCCTACCCTATTCTAAATTAAAAAAGTTCAAAGCTCTTTTACCTTACCAGCCCTTAAAAGGGCATTTTGTGGGGCATGCCCCAAAGAATTCAGCTCTTTTGTCTGTAAAAGAAAAATACAACCCCCCCAACATTAAAACCCACCACCCACATACCCCTAATCTAACCCAAACCCCCTTAAAATAACCTAACACTAATCCCCTGAAGATCATCCTACCTTTAGTCGTCTTCACTCAGCCAATAGAATGCGAGCTCAATCTGATTGGCTGATTGGATCAGCCAATCGGATAGAACTTGAATCTGATTGGCTGATTCAATCAGCCAATCAGATTTTTCCTACCTTAATTCCGATTGGCTGATAGAATCCTATCAGCCAATCGGAATTGAAGGGACGCCATCTTGGATGACGTCCCTTAAAGGAGCCTTCATTCGTCGGTATTCCGTCGGTAAAGAAGGATGTTCCGCGTCGGTGGGATAAAGATTGAAGACCCCGCTTGGAAGATGACATCGCCCGGATAGAAGACTTCTTCAGCGCCGCTTGGAGGATCACTTCATCGGATGGAAGATTTCTTCAACGCCGCTTGGAGGATCACTTCTGTCGCTCCTGGTCTCCTCTTCGGTTCCATCGCTGCTCGGCTGAGTGAAGACGACTAAAGGTAGTATGATCTTCAGGGGATTATTGTTAGGTTATTTTAAGAGGGGTTTGGGTTAGATTAGGGGTATGTGGGTGGTGGGTTTTAATGTTGGGGGGGTTGTATTTTTCTTTTACAGGCAAAAGAGCTGAATTCTTTGGGGCATGCCCCACAAAAGGCCCTTTTAAGGGCTGGTAAGGTAAAAGAGCTTTGAACTTTTTTAATTTAGAATAGGGTAGGGCATTTTTTTTATTTTGGGGGGCTTTGTTATTTTATTAGGGGGCTTAGATTAAGTGTAAGTAGCTTAAAATTGTTGTAATATTTTTAAAATGTTTGTAACCTATTTTTTTATTTTTTTATTTTTTGTAACTTAGCTTTTTTTTGTACTTTAGTTAGTTTATGTAATTGTATTTAATTGTAGTTATTTGTAGTTAATTTATTTAATTAATTTAATGATAGTGTAGTGTTAGGTTTAATTGTAACTTAGGTTAGGATTTATTTTACAGGTAATTTTGTATTTCTTTTAGCTAGGTAGTTATTAAATAGTTAATAATTTAATAACTATTCTAACTAGCTAAAATAAATACAAAGTTACCTGTAAAATAAATATAAATCCTAAGATAGCTACAATGTAATTATTAATTACATTGTAGCTATCTTAGGGTTTATTTTACAGGTAAGTATTTAGTTTTAAATAGGAATAATTTATTAAAGTATAGTGTAGTGTTAGGTGTAATTGTAACTTAGGTTAGTTTTTATTTTACAGGTTAATTTCTCTTTATTTTAGCTAGGTAAGCTATTAAATAGTTAATAACTATTTAATAGCTATTGTACCTAGTTAAAATAAATTGAAATTTGCCTGTAAAATAAAAATAAATCCTAAAATAGCTACAATATAATTATTATTTATATTGTAGCTATATTAGGGTTTATTTTAAAGGTAAGTATTTAGTTTTAAATAGGATTAATTTAGTTCATAATAGAAATATTATTTAGATTTATTTAATTAATATTTAAGTTAGGGGGTTGTTAGGGTTAGTGTTAGACTTAGGTTTAGGGGTTAATAATTTTATTACAGTGGCGGCGGTGTAGTGGGGGGCAGGATAGGGGTTAATAAATTTATTATAGGTGGCGACGGTGTAGGGGGGCAGATTAGGGGTTAATAAATTTAATATAGGTTGCGGCGGGGTCAGGGAGCGGCGGTTTAGGGGTTAAACTATTTATTTAGTTGCGGCGAGGTGCGGGATCAGCAGGATAGGGGTTAATAACTGTATTATAGAGGGCGGCGGTATGGGGGGGCAGGATAGGGGTTACTAGGTATAATGTAGGAGGCAGCGGTGTCCGGGAGTGGCGGTTTAGGGGTTAATACATTTATAACAGTTGCGGCGGGGTCTAGGAGCGGTGGTTTAGGGGTTAATACATTTATAACAGTTGCGGCGGGGTCTAGGAGTGGCGGTTTAGGGGTTAGTAACTTTATTTTGTTGCGGGGGGCTCCGGGGCGTCGGTATAGGGGGTAGAACAGTGTAGTTAGTGTGGGTGCTTAGTGACAGGCTAGCAAGAAAGCTGTAAAAAAGCCGAAGAGCAGCGAGATCGGATGAGTGATAACTCTCACAGTCCGCTGCTCATCGCCCCGTACTTGGTGCACGTTTTTTGACAGCTTTTTTGATAACTTAGGCGAATTTTTGCAGGTCTGCGGCGGCGATGTGAGGCGAGCTTAGGCGGGCGTATTGGGCCGGCGAAGACAGGTAAAATAGACACGTTGATAACTACCCCCCTATATATCAATAGCACATGCAATCTGTTTTATATATGCCTCATTTTCATTTTATGGCACAAGTATATACCGACTGCTTTTAGTTTTTAAGATTATCACAGGGAGACGTCCCTTTTTAGGTTATTATATATTTGTATTTTAATAAATTATTTTATATGTTAAAACATTTGGTGGTTTGATACTTTTGGCCTCACGGCGCCCTCTCTATCTTTAAGCCCTAAAGCTTAATATTTGTAATCTCAGTGCACAAGCCCTGTTCTGTCCCTGCTTTTGGAGACTCCCTTCAAAAGGCAGACATTGGACTGTTCTTGCTTAGGGAGGTAATTGTCAAATAGGGAGACCCCCAGACCTTCTCACTTCAGAAGATTAATACACTCATACACATGGACATCCCAATATGGGGAAAGAGCAACACTCTTGTATCTGCATCCCTTTAACCCAATCACCATACCTTAGAATGAATCACCAGGAGCTTCATATCATTAACCGGTCCATCTGCAATTTTCAAGTTAAAGGGACAGTCTACACTAAAATTCCCCAGCTTAGCACAACCAACATTGATATATTAATATACTTTATAACATTTAAACCTCTAAAGTTCTGCCTATTTTAAAGCCACTACAGACAACCTCTTATCACATGCTTTTTTAATAGTTTTTCACAACAGGAGACTGCTAATTCATGTGGGCCATATAGATAACATTGTGCTCACAGTACTAAATGCAAGTCAATAGATAATAAATAAAAAGTCATGTGATCGGGACGGTCAGAAGATACTTAGATACAAGGTAATCACAGAGGTAAAAGTATTAATATAACTATGTTGGTTATGCAAAACTGGGAAATGGGTAATAAAGGGATTATCTATCTTTTTAAACAATAATACAAAAAAAAAAATACCCTTTAAATGTGCTTCTTATGTTATAGAAATTGTTGCTCTATTTTCAACTGGAAATAATGCTTGAAAACTGTGGATGCTAGTTTAAAAATGTCTTCTCCCTAGTTAGCAGGTTGTATGTTTTGAAAACCTATGGATGTGAAATGGAATTCAAAATTTAATTTTCATGATTAAAGGGACACTGAACCCAATTTTTTTCTTTCGTGATTCAGATAGAGCATGCAATTTTAAGCAACTTTCTAATTTACACCTATTATCAATTTTTCTTCTTTCTCCTGCTATCTTTATTTGAAAAAGAATGCATCTAAAAAATAATTTGGTTCAGCTCTGGACAGCACTTTTTTATTGGTGGATGAATTTATCCACCAATCAGCAAGAACAACCCAAGTTGTTCACAAAAAATGGGCCGGCATCTAAACTTACATTCTTTAATTTCAAATAAATATAGCAACCGGATGAAGATAATTTTATAATAGGAGTAAATTAGAAAGTTGCTTTAAATTTCACGCTCTATCTGAATCACAAAAGAAAACATTTGGGTTCAGTGTCCCTTTAAGGCAGAGCATAATGTTTAAAACCATTCTCGTTTGCTGTTATTATGAAATTTACCTAATTCTCTTGGTATCCTTTATTGAATCCAGTTCCTTTCAAAGAAAGCATACTGAAATAGGCTCAAGAGCATGGAAATGTCTTGAGTAATATACAGTAGTAATATTTCTAACAATATTACTAATAATGGAGTTGATCACAATCTATTAGGTTTTTTTGGAAGGTTTTGAAGACATGTGAGAGAGGGGTTAAAGATCCATTGTATATGTTTGGACTTGGGTTGGTTGGATTCCCAGTTTCTACCCTACAAGTACCTTACAACCAAAAACATGTTTTCAGGAACTTTTCTATTAAAAACTCTTTCACGGCTGTGGGCTATGAGCGGGCGAATACATGTTGGATTGTGACCACCTAAAAAATGCTTTTCCCATATTGGTTGAAACTAAAACCAACTATTTGTGAATCAATATCAGAGTGATTATGATTGAAGCCTATGGGGCCATTTTATCAAGCCCCGTATGCATCCTTCATGTTCGCCGGAAACAGGAGTTAAGAAGAACCTCTGAGGCGACGGACAGCAATCCACCTGATCAGATACATTCGGGTTGATTGACACCCCCTGCTAGCGGCCAATTGACTGTGAATCTGCAGGGGGCGGCATTGCAAAAACATTTCACTAGAAATGCTTTTGCAATGATAAATGCCGACAGCATATGCTGTCGGCATTTGTCGATGTGCGGCGGACATTATCTGCTACCGTGGATCATGTCCGCTCGCACTATGATAAATTGGCCCCTATGTCCTTTTTTTTTCTTTCAATGTATGTAAAAGAGCAGCAGTTGTATATATTAAAAATAGTTTTTAGCATTACAAAATGTTAAGGAAAAGCTGCCTAAATTTAGGATGAAACTGACAGGAAATGTATGATATGTACAACTTCTATGGACTGCTTACTGACTGATAAGAACAACAACTCCCTAAGGAAAAAACAGGTTGTTTTATTAAAAAAAAAAAAACACTGGAGAACATTATAAAACATTTTCTTAGATATAGAAAAGAGAAAGTGTATTATAACAATTAGGGATTGATTGCCAGTCTATCATCTTTTTTCTTTGGACTGCATATATTTTTTTCCCTTGAAGAGTTTATAAAAAAACTATTAAAAACCCTCTAACAGGGGGGTGTCCAGACCATGAAGGAAGATGGCTGCTATATTGTGAGCTCTTTCCTATGGATGCACATTTCACAGAGAAGTGGCTGCATTTACAAGCTTTCCAGTAATAATGTAAGCACTAATGAGTGGGAAACAACCTAAGGATCATTTTGATACCAATATTTACAGTGGCAGAGCTCATTAACCCAGACAAATTTGACTCTACATAATTCCCTTGGGAGCAAAAGCAAAATCCCCCCCCCCCCCTCGGGAAACCGGGTATGTTACAGATAGTAGTAGCTATTACCTTGGCTCTAGATCTCCAGAATGGGAGAGCTATATATTTCAGTGAAAATAGCCTTAAAAAGAGCTTGAGGACAGATCGACAAAAGCTATGGCAGCCTATCTCAGCTTGCGAAAAAATAGCCATGCAGGCTGATCCGACAGAGAAGGCGGAGGCAGAGGAACCCGAAGTATGCACGCAACTCACACAGCACCATAACAGCACAAGGCCAGTGACAGATAATGGCAGACTAACCACTATACAAAAACCGGAAGGGAATGTTCTTTACATTATCTTTCGATCTCCCATCCGTGAGTTGTGGCCTCTCCCCGGGAGTTACTGCTCACAAGGGGGAAGGATCCAGGAGTCCCCGGGAGGCCGAGCTTGCCAGTCTTTATGTCTGAGCCAGGGGGATCATGCACCAAATAAACTTACCAGCACCTTGCCACCCCATGTCCGTTGGCAGACCCAGTCCGACTTCTAAGGGGGAAGGAACTGCAGAGGTTGGCAGTGTATCTTAACTGCTGGCCGAGAACAGAGGATCTTCTTGCAAACACTTTGTATCTCGCACCCATACAACATGAGCCGTGTGTACTGAGTGCATGGGGCTCCTAACTATACGACAGATCTGGTATAGGATAAGATGGTTCCCATATAGCCTCCTCCTCAAGGGATTTATAATTGTCGAACATCCTATTATCACCTCATACATATGATGACTACATAATTCCATTCTATATTTTGTAACCCAATGTTTCCTGATTACCCTGTTATTTTTCATATTTGCAGATATGGGTACCTGGCTATAGGGGTATGTAGATTACAATTATGGAGAAGTGAGAGCCTCCAGACTTACACCTCCAGTACTAATCACGCTTATGTTTATATATTGTGTTTCACCTTTTTTTAACAAGATGTGCGAGTGTATGTGGCCCTGCTATGGGGACTCTAGAGTGCTTGTCGCCCTGTGTGACACATAATGTATGATTAGTGACATATACATGATATTTTACTCCATTAGATCATCGACTGTAGGATATTGACCTCCTTATATTTGTTATGGCCTATTGGACCTCACGATAAGATCACAGATGTGTCATCACAGCGAGACTTAATTTTAAGGCAGGGATATCCACATCACTCTGGCTACAATTTCATATACATACAGTCAACATATGAATTGGCCTTTACCTATTCCCTCAGGTACCTCCATCTGAGGCCAGTGTGCTGTGATTACATTAGTCTCTAATTTGATAGGTTGAAAATATGGTGTTTAATGTATAAAAGTTCCAGTTATTTAACCACATATGATGCTTTCATGACATATAGATTCATAATGTTTACCTGAAAGTTTTGCTTACTAGAGTGTGTTCCTCAGTGTAATTTTATGTCTGGCATAATTATAGTGTTCCTTCAATTCCAGTTAATGTTCTGCTCCTCAGTTATCAGCTTCCCCCCTCTTCTAGATTAATTGTTGGATGAGAGCCAAGCGAGACCTACTATTACTAAAGACAACTCCTTAACTGCTACTACCCTGCTCCTCTACAAGAGGTGCTCCCCGCTGATATATATTTATTAATAGATCCGACATGATCGTTTATATGGCTATCATGTCTCACTCATCTTGTCTATATCAAATGGGTCTAGAAGTGGCCCTTTTTTCTCATTTCCATAGTTTAAAACATGTTAAAAGGTCCAAATTTGTGACAGTCTCTATTGTTATATTTGTGTATGTACTTGCATTGTGTCCAACTGATGTTATGTCATTTCTTATACTGGACCCTCAATGTATGTCATTCTTTTTCGTAAAACCTCAATAAAAATTACTAAAAAATAAATAAAAATTCTAAAACACTTGTTTCTTCTGATTTTTGTGTGCGTTTAAAGATATCTTCAGTTTAGATAATTTATTACGTTAACTGTAGCCTTTCTAATGAAGCAAATAATCACCCAAGTTTGATAAGATGTTTTTATGTTAATTCATTAATTAATTGCATACATACATAAATATTAACCAAGTATGTGTAATGAAAACACTGTTACCACTTATTGTCTAATTATCCAAAATAAAGGACATTAGAAATATGGATGTGTGAAAAAGATTTTTTTGTATTTTTTAAACATTCAATTCAGCCGAAATTTGTCCATGCAGGTAACTGGTTCAGATGAATCTCGGATTTTCATTACCATTATTTCCAACAGGAACAGCTAATAAACAATATTTTATATTTATTTATATTAGCAACAATCTTACTTTATAGTATTGAACAATAAAAAAACCTATTTTCAGTGTTAAAAGAACATACAGCTCCTGTATGACTAAAATCCAGCATTTAGTGCTTGACCGTCTGTCCCTGACATCCAGTCATTAGTAAATACTATAAAAGAATTGGGACAGGGGATAATGGACAAATGAATTGTCAAACCCCCTGTACTTGATTTTACGCAAAGAAGCTTATTAACCAAACAATATAACCCCCTCCCCTATTCCTGACCCTTTTTTTTTGGTGCCAAACAGCAGGAACAAATTTATTTTGTTAATTGTCCAAAAAATATATTTGACTATTCGTATATCAACAACATGATAAATCAGCAAAATTTGGGACTTAATGCCCAATCTTGAATAGCCTTACTTTAAATCAGATATCAGGTATATAATTTATAATGCATATAGGCAAAAAATATTTTGAATTTAGATGTTTTATATCACCCTTTGCTAAGAAGTATGGGATAATACATTTGAAAAATCTTTATAGGAGTATTATTTATGCATCCCTGTATTTTCAGTCTCTGTACTCATTTCTGTTTCTGTGATTTATCTTAGCCAGATAGGGATCCCTTTGCTGGCATTTGAGGGCTGCTGTAGTATAGTGGTGTCTGCATTTCTAAGGTTTTCATGCAGTTTACCATAGTGAGAATTTGATTTAACTAGCCTGCAGGCTATGTGGTTTAGTCATAGCAAATGAGTTTGTTCTGTTTGCAGGAGAGGTGCAGATCAGAACATGGATTTCCTTTGACTTATCTAATATAGGTCTGCAGAAAAGACAAAGAAAAGAAAATTAGTGAACCCTTTCAAGACTGCATCATAGTTTCGGCATTATTTCCCAATTGTTCTATTTGCCGATAGACTTTACCATTTATTACTGTATTTCCAAAACTAACATTCTTAACAACATTTAAAGGGACAGTGCAGTGTAAAATTGTTTTCTCATTACGTGTTTCCAATAACTTTCAATTTCTTCCAATTACCAGCTGCAGAGTATAAAATATATAAGAAAATGCTAAATTTAGGGCTAGATTACAAGTGGAGCATTAATTTATACCGAGCCTGTAAACAGGCTGGTGGCTGATTATTGCTATCGTGAGCTTGCAGTATCAATTAGCACTCTAAAAATTAATCACAGTGCCCCCAAAATAAAGTGTGAGGTCCCTTTTAAAAATAAAAATAAATCTAACATTTTTATTAAAAACAAAAGCAGTTTTTAGGGATGAAAATGTGCGGGTGTAAGGTGACTTTACATTGCAGTCTATGAGGACTGTGTGTTCTCTATACATATATATGTATATGATTAATACATACAGTATATATTTATGTGTTAATATGTGTATATACGCATACAAACACATACAGTAAATAATTATGTATATAAGCATATACATATCTACTGGGAACAAACAGTTCCCTTAGATAGAAAGAAAAAAGGGCACTAAAAAGTGCCTTTACATTGCGAACACTCCCCACCCACAGAGGAAGCATAATAACCTTGCGCAGCGAAGGGGGTAAGTAGCACATTTTATATATTTATGTGTTAAATATGTGTATATCTCAGAACCAAACAGATCTCTGGTTAATTTTCGGAGTGCTAATCGCTACCATGAGCTCGCTGTAGCAATAACCAGACACTTGATAATGGCTGGTTAATTATCTTGCTCCACAAATGACCAATTTAGTACTCTACTTGTAATCTAGCCCTAAATGTTTTAACTATGAATTTACTGTAAATATTTGACATTTCAGGTTCTGCACATAGTCTAAGTATTTCTTAATAGATATTTCTTAGATGTATCTGTAAATTATATACCAATATATAATCATATATAATTATATATATATATAGTATATATACATATATATATATATATATATATATATATATAATATATATATAAAAATATAGGTATAGACAATATTGTACCAAAAAAACATTTGATGTAAAATATTTATTTATGATTAACTAGAACATGTAAAATATTCATATTTTCATGTTGGGTTAGTGCACATGAAAATATTTGATGAGTTTTTTGCACAAGACTGGGGTGTTTTTTCCACTTTTTTTCTCCATTGACTTCTATAAGGGTATATTTGAATGCACACACAATATTGTAAGTTTGTCCTTTTTGTGCTTGTCGCATGAGTGGAATAACAGTTTACTTTCAATCTCAAAATACAAACGCAACCCAACAAGCGGAAAATCTTAACTTCTAGACCAATTAATGCTTAACGGCGGAGTGTTAATTAGCGCTCCACTTGTAATCTTGCCCAATATATGTAATAATATAACCCAACTTTCTAGTTTCTTGAATCATTTACAAGCCTCTAAGATTCCAAATGTACAAATCGAATAAACTTATGTTTATTAGAGGGTGTTAAGCAAAACCTTATAAAATTTAAAGTAAAGTTCCATGCGTTTGTTGGCCCCATTTTTGGCCAAGTTTGAAATGATGAAGCAGCTATGGAATAGAGAATCCCCAAACTAAAAAAATACCTCCACTTTAGTTACATTTTTTAAAGAACATAGATTTTGCAACACAATGTGAGTACTTGATATCATGTGCTCCCAAAGCAGACAGTAAACATGGCAATGTTCTCAGTCATTGATTTCAGTTTGTTACATTCAAAACATAAGCACATCCATAAGATAGGAAACAGGTTTGCAGTTATTACAGTAACAAACTGAATCGAATGGCTGAGAGCCTCAGCTCACCACAAGCCCTTACTGGTGCACTTAATGTTAACAACACAGTGTTTAAACAGAAGCCAAGGGTAAGAGAGCATGTAGAATAGGAAGCTATATTTGGAGATAACAAGCCAAAAACTGCCCTCCGGATGGAACTTACACAGATATTCAATAAAAAAATCACTGTGAAACAAAATACTGTACCCCCCTGTTGGTCACCATTTCACCCAACCTGACCACTCCATCCAAAACCTAAAAATCAAGATTCTCAGAGGCAACTTCAAAACACCATGGAAGAAAATCATAATGCACTTCAACTTGCTCAATTCTGGACTAAATGTGGACTCTGGGTTTTTGAACACATTATCAAAGTTTTTGTAAGTGTACTTTCATATAGTCAATTACATTGTATATTCCACACTCTCTATGCATGGGTACTCAGTAAGCCTATGTCCACACTTTTGTCATTTATTATTCTCTTTTTTTCTTTCTTTTCCTTTCTCCTATTTTAAACTATCTTATATTCCCCCTGTAAACATAATTTCACATATTTATACATAATGATTCCATGTTGATATATAACTTTATGTCAGTATATGCTCTATGTAAAACCACATATTTCCCCTGTCTATTCTCCTACACTGGGACACTGTCCTGCCTCTGTCACTCTAATACCCCGCTCATAATTTTTACAACCCCCCTGCTCTCCCTGCACTTAGACCTATGTTTTAAGATATAATCTGTAAATTCCATTGAATTGGTCAGTATTGCTTCAGATTCTAGAAATGATGGCATTCTTCTGAAAGCTTGTCAATTTATAAATGTATAGTTAGTCCAATAAAAAAGTATCATTGCGAGGGGGACATGTCTCTGGGAAGTGGCAGCGTTAGGACACAAAAATGGGGAGCTCTTCTCCTCATCTGAGTAATCCACCGATTAATCTCTTTCTAGCGCGACATCGCTATCTTTATATTTGAGAATAAACTTCTATACTCTGCTGCATTGTTTCATGTAACTACTGTACAACATTTAGTGTGGAGCCCTCATCCAGACCATTGAGAGCTTGGGGAGGGTGGCCTTCATATCGTTCTTCTACTACCCCCCCGGTCTTCAGGGTACAGAAGCCAATATAAACATCACGCTGCTCATGTAACTCTTCTTACAACTATCATACTGCCTAGTCTAAACCCAATCTTGTCAATTGCTCTTGTGAAAATGGAATGACACAGACCAGCTCTAATGAAAGCAGTAGATAACTGGCACAGAAGGTGGCAGTCGATAATATCCCAAGCATTATAGTGACCTGCAGAGGAGCCTGTGAAACATGCTGGCACTACTACAAGGAGATCATCAGCAATCCATAGGTTGCATTCTTCCGTGTACACAAAGTCCTGAAATAACCGCCAGTACAGAGGGTAAATTTCCTTCAGCTCACAACCCGCAACTTACCTTCCCGCGTGCTTCTAGTGTTGAGAGTCTGGCGTGCATCTGACTGTCTGTGACGAAAGGTGTGTGCACAAATCACTACACATCTCACTTTAGATTCACAACCACCCCTTATTGAGTTAACCTCGAGCCTCATGGTAAGATATCACGAAGTCCCCGGCTACCAGTAATAGTCTCCAAATGCTGCAGAATATTGGAGAAGTTACTTTTAAGTGTTGAAGGCTTGCTAAGCTTTGTTGGCCTTCCTTATTTGAGACTGCAGAATTGTTACTGGACGTATGTACAGAGTCAGAGCCGTTCCAGAGTGGACTAACATACACAAGACATTTTCTTTTTTAAGTTTTTATTAATGTATTTATAATTATTGTTAGTTGGGATGCATAACAACAGGTTAAATATAGGAACCTTTATAAGGGGGGAAATGTTTTAAGATGCTTTTATTCTCAGCAATATCCCCATTAGTAGAGCCATTAGTAGAGCTCTGTAGCAATTATCAAGATCGGTATGCATAAATATGTTTGAGGGTCCTGTCTAAATGTCGACTCTAAATTATTCCTTTCTTATTTTTTCAGCTAAATGTTTAGCATGATATAGCTCCCTTTAGAGGATGGTTAAAGTATTTAGCTGAGTAGGTGAAACACATTTTTTTCCATATAAACTGCCCATCTTACTACTTATATAGTGTAGTACGTGACCTTTCCATGAGAGGCTTGTCTTGCTGCCAGCGGCCGAGGTAGCAGGGTAGACCTTACTACGTTATAATTCAATTTTGATGGTGAAGGTATATATTAAAATGGTCTGTAGAGTCTCCTTATTACTATCCAGTTTTTTCACCTTAGCTTTGTCTTCCTCTAACTGTCAGACCGGGTTCCTCATATACTATACCACTATATATGGAGCTGGACTCTAGAAATATATATATTTAATAAATGAGGCACCTTACTATGTAGATGTTCTTCTCACCACATACATATGTCCATTTGAGCATTAACTGAATAACTCTTTGGTTCAGGGTCATTATCTTACACCTTTTTCTTCTACAACTTTTATTAATTGTTATGACCTGTGTCAAATTACAATGTAAATCCCAGTTTATACCTTCCTATACCTAAATAACCCCACAAATTACCAGGCAAGCAGTTACTCACTTTAGAGTTATTACTCCCTTATTTCATGGATCCTATGTGACTATTATATATAACTCCATATTACAATTACACAGCAATACCTAACTGCTTTGTAAAAACTATCCTTCTATTACCTACACATGGGTATTTCTTTAGCCTGGGATCTAGAGAGGCGTATATGCTAGTTACAATCTCTATAATAATGTTCAATTTCAACTCTACAAAGAATTTAATTTCTTATAAATTGTCATTTATGTTTATATTTGCAGGTTAATTTAATTTGTTATGCCCAAGAGTGGCTTTCTATCACTCTAGTTTACCCTCCAGTGCAATAAACATTACGTATAAGAGTGGCCTATTGCTAATTCGGGAGGTTTAAAAAACTATAAAATGAGGTTTCATTTTTTTTTAAATATGATCTGATTCATATCTCTTGTTTATGAGGATATCTTACGGTATCTTTTTTTTTTTTTATAGGTGGACAACCATTTCATGTACCATCATAAATATGCATTATAGCTGATTTGATATGATTGTTGTCGATGTAAAAATACATATATAATTTCCTATTATTTGTTTTATATAAAAACCTCAATAAAAAATCCTTGATTTGGAAAAAAAAAAAAAGAGTCTTTGCTCAATGCAATACTCTTGTTATTTTGATATAATAATATACATATATATTTAATATTTGCTGCTCAACGCTGCATGACTTACCCCCTTTCCTGCACTAGGTTCTAAGCTGTGTCTCACGACATGAGAACAAGGCTCCAATTGGAGCAAATGGAAGCGCGTTCTCGTGAGTGCAAAGCTTCCTTGCAATGCGAACGCGAGGTGGCATTTGCATTGCACCTAACTTGTAACACCAGCGCACATTTGCATGCACTGGTATTGCTAAGTGGAGTTCAAATATTTTGCGCTCCACTCGTAATTTGGCCTTTAGGAGCTTAAAAAGCTGATTTTGTTCTTTGAGACCACAACCCACTACAATGGGCTGATCTTGCAAGAAAATAAAACTCCCTATCTTATTACTTTGTAAACACACAAATGTTTCCTTATCTTAGCTCTATAATACCAAAGCCTAATAATAATAAATTAAATCACTAAATTCTATAAAAAAAGGGTGGAACCTGGAATCCCCAGAAAGATAAGAGATGCCTCCCACAAACCTCTCCACTCAAATGAGATGATTTAAAATAACCTTTCAGCACTGTGAGCTCTCACAAGATTCTTGGCAGGCAAATTTTGCCCTACTTCTGTGCATTTCTGTATATGAAGGAGAGGCAAGCCCAGTGCAGTATGACATGAGAGTTTTATTACATTTTACATTGTGTGCTTGGTATTTTATATTACTTTACACTTCAGATTCTCTTTTTAATGTGAAGAACATAGGAATGTAAAACATTCAAAGCACTTTAGGGTTCGTGATTTAGGTCTTAGGCTGTGTTGGGTTAGCGCAAATAAATAATGCTTTTTTTTAAATATAAAATATTTAAAAATAATATTAATAATTCAAAATTATTATACATCCTGTAAAAAAGTCTAAACAATCCATAGAATATATATTTATTTACAGTATATATCATATTTTTTAATAATTATTCTTAATATTTTTGAAATTAGCAATTCTTTATGTGCGCTAACCCAACACTACGTTAGACCTAAATTGCAAACCCTGATGTTTGTTACGCATATTTTACATTACTATGTTCTTCACATAGAAAATAATGTAATTTTCACTATTAAATATACATTTATATCTGATAATGTTAATGTAAAATATATATCTATACCTATATAGCTATAGAAATATATCTACATGTATAGGTGTTTATACAGTATATATATACAGGTATATATATATATATACATACATATATATAATAAATATTAATTTACAATTAAAAGTACATTGTTCTGTATGTGGAGAACATTGGAATGTGAAATATGAATAACTTCTCCCCATATTCTATGGGGGACAACGATACGTTAACGCAGTCATGATATTTATTTAGCGCATGTCAGGCTTTTAACTTTAAAATTGTAATACGCATGCTACCCGATGCACACAAAAAGCTTGTTTCTAGCAAAGTTTATTCTTGCTCTAAAGTGCTAAATTGCACGCCACTTGTAATCAGGCATTTTGTTGGTTTAAAAAAAATCTAAATTAAATAGCTCTCACAAAACCTTTCCTTGCAAAATAAATATGTTTTAAAACCAATGAGAAACTCAGAAACCTACTTAGATTGCAGTATCAGTCGCATCTTTTTTGGGGGATAATGCTGCTGTGATGAGATTCTGTTTTAAACATTGTAATTGTTTTGACCATTGCTGTCCTTTGAATAGTTTTGCTTGTTAACTTATATTGTGGTAATCTACCAATGCAACACATCATACGTTGTCTCTCACAACTTCTCAATTCTGCTAAAGAGCTATGAAAGTTTGTGGCGCTATACTAATAATAATAATATTAATAATCATAAAGCTATCGGCAATACATTAATGAATTATGATAGCTGTGTTCCAATACAGCTTTATTTATGGATATTTGAATATAATGTTCACCTCAGAAAATATTACCTTTTGGATTTTTTTTCAAGCATTTAAAAATGCAAAAAAACAAAAAAAAAAAACATTCTTAAATTTTGTGGGTCTAAAAAACCCACTGGTGGCAGGCTTGATTTGTCTCCGGTTACAGTTTAACTACTCCTGAGATAGATGAATAAAATCTTTTCTGTATTTAAAGGGCTTGTTGCGTTTTGATATACTTTTACTTACTTATACAACCTGACAATAATTACAAATAACCATTCACCACCTAACAATTTCTTAGTAATTATTGTGAACTATCTACAAATGATATAATACAATTCTGTTTTTTTGTGTGTAAGTTTTTCATCAAGTGCCGCTAAATAGTTCCTGCCAATTATACCGCTTATTGGACAAATGAAACAGTTTAAGGTGCAGTAACAGCTTCTAGTTTTTATAACAATACGTCTAACCATTTCTGCATTAGTCGGCTTTTTTTTCTGGCAGCCTTTCTATAAATTGATCATGCAATTTCCTTAAATCGTTATAGCTTGTACTGTTCTCTTGTCAGATTAAAGCTGTTATTAAAGACCTTTCTATGTCAATGGCTGTAATTTTAAATTCTCAGGGATCCTAGTTACAATTTTAGTGATTTACACAAATGTCCCTTTTCGAGAGCAAATCTTTTGTTCTAAATCCCTGATTCCTTTATGCCCTTTGTTCTTCTTTATTTCTAGTGCTAAAACAACAGTAATTCTGTAAATATACAGATATGTGAGAGAGGGTAGCGTGCTTGCCAAAATAAAAGTAGATTTTTTTTTGCTGAATAAGCAGCAAAATAAATGTAACAGCAATAAATGATAAAATACTGTAAAGTTTAAAGATTACTATGTGAGTACTTTGAAAAAAGATACATTTCTCATTAAATATTTAGAAACAATTGCCTAGATTTAGAGTTCTGCATTAGCCGTCAAAACCAGCGTTAGGGGGTCCGAACGCTGGTATTTAGAGTCAGTCAGGAAAGGGTCTAACGCTCACTTCCAAGCCGCGACTTTTCCATACCGCAGATCCCCCTACACCAATTGCGTATCCTATCTTTAAATGGGATCTTTCTAACGACGGTATTTAAAGTCTTGGCTGAAGTGAGCGTTAGAAATCTAACGACAAGACTCCAGCCGCAGAGAAAAGTCAGGAGTTAAGAGCTTTCTGGGCTAACGCCGGCTCATAAAGCTCTTAATTACTGTGCTCTAAAGTACACTAACACCCATAAACTACCTATGTACCCCTAAACTGAGGCCCCCCCACATCGCCACCACTCTATTAAAAATTTTTAACCCCTAATCTGCTGACCGCACACCGCCACAACCTACATTATCCCTATGTACCCCTAATCTGCTGCCAATAACACCGCCGAAACCTACATAATATTTATTAACCCCTAATCTGCCACCCCCAATGTCGCCGCTACCTTACCTACAATTATTAACCCCTAATCTGCCGACCGGACCTACTCTAATAAATGTATTAACCCCTAAAGCTAAGTCTAACCCTAACCCTAACACCCCCCTAAGTTAAATATAATTTTATTCTAACAAAATAAAATAAATTGTATTAAATAAATTAATCCTATTTAAAGCTAAATACTTACCTGTAAAATAAACCCTAATATAGCTACAATATAAATAATAAATATGTTGTAGCTATTTTAGGATTAATATTTATTTTACAGGCAACTTTGTATTTATTTTAACCAGGTACAATAGCTATTAAATAGTTAATAACTATTTAATAGCTACCTAGTTAAAATAATTACAAAAGTACCTGTAAAATAAATCCTAACCTAAGTTACAATTAAACCTAACACTACACTATCAATAAATTAATTAAATAAACTACCTACAATTATCTACAATTAAACCTAACACTACACTATCAATTAATAAATTAAATACAAATACCTACAAATAAATACAAATAAATACACTAACTAAAGTACAAAAAATAAAAAAAGAACTAAGTTACAAAAAATAAAAAAAGAACTAAGTTACAAAAAATAAAAAAATAATTTAAAAACATTATAAAAATATTACACCAATTTTAAGCTAATTACACCTACTCTAAGCCCCCTAATAAAATAACAAAGCCCCCCAAAATAAAAAAATGCCCTACCCTATTCTAAAATAAAAATGGAAAAGCTCTTTTACCTTACCAGCCCTTTAAAGGGCCTTTTGCAGGGCATGCCCCAAAGAATTCTGCTCTTTTGCCTGAAAAAAACATACAATACCCCCCCAACATTACAACCCACCACCCACAAACCCCTAATCTAACCCAAACCCCCCTTAAATAAACCTAACACTAAGCCCCTGAAGATCTTCCTACCTTGTCTTCACCACGCCGGGTATCACCGATCCGTCTAGAAGAGGGTCTGAAGTCTTCCTCCTATCCGGGCGATGTCTTCATCCAAGCGGGGGCTGAAGAGGTCCATCATCCGGCTGAAGTCTTCATCCAAGCGGGGGCTGAAGAGGTCCATCATCCGGCTGAAGTCTTCTATCAAGCGGCATCTTCAATCTTCTTTCTTCCGGCTCCATCTTCATCCCGCCAACGCGGAACATCCTTCCTCCACGACGAACTCCCGATGAATGAAGGTTCCTTTAAGGGACGTCATCCAAGATGTCTTCCCTCGAATTCTGATTGGCTGATAGGATTCTATCAGCCAATCGGAATTAAGGTAGGGAAAATTCTGATTGGCTGATGGAATCAGCCAATCAGATTCAAGTTCAATCCGATTGGCTGATTGAATCATCCAATCAGATTGAGCTCGCATTCTATTGGCTGATCGGAACAGCTAGTGTTCCGAACATCGCATATCTTCGCCCGCCGTGGCGAACATGCTATTCGCCGACGAACTATTCGCAACATCACTAGGAAAGAGGTTTAATCATACCTCTTTCATTATTCTCTCTTTTTTAAAAAGCTATTTTGAGGGTCTGCACCAATAATCCTTTGAATAAGGTAAATAATTGTAATCATTTGTGTATAGATTATAACACAGGATTACACTCTCTCCCTGCCCCTACAATTAAATCATATATATATATATATATATATATATATATATATATATATATATATATATATATATATATATATATATGTGTGTGTGTGTGTGTTTGTTTTAATATGTGTATATACACATAGAAACACATAAATATATATGTACATATTCATATATACAGTATTTATTGCTGCCGAGTGCTGCACTGAGCTAGGGGGCTTGCCTTATATTTTGGCTTTAAAACGAGGCTCCCATTGAAGACTATAACAATGCACTCTCATGACCACAAGGCTTCCGAGCAATGCAAATGTGCGTTAGTATTACTGAGTGGAGCACAAATATCGTGCTTGCATAATCGCAATATTGCACTATTAGGGGTTGATTTATGAAGCAGCGAATGCTGCTTCCGACCCACTCTGCTTCAGTTCCAGCTGAAGCGGAAGTTAAGAAGCAGTGATCCTAAAACAGCTGCTCCTTAACTCATCTCCCACCTCTGAGGTGGCAGACAGCAATCAGCCCGATCGAATACGATTGGGTTGATTGGCACCCCCTGCCAGCGGCCGATTGGCCTCAAATCTGCAAGGGGCAGTATGCCACCAGCAGTTCACAAGAACAATGATAAATGCTGACAGTAGAGCTGCAACAACTAATCGTCATAATCGATAATAATCGATTATGAAAATAGTTGTCAACGAATCTCATAATCGATTAGTTGGTTTGCAATTAGTGGGTCTGTGCACAACACCAGCTGCTTCACTCCAATGAACTCCTGCACATGGTATTGTGTTTTATGGTTAGGTCCTTAGCCTAAAGGACGTCTACTTTTCACTTTTTTAGGACAGTATACGTTTACAACTACCCCTGACTTATGTGCAACACAGATATAATAGTCATCATTTGGATTGTTTATATTAAATCAGCTGATTTATGACTATGCTTTGCATGATATAGTGCTGAGCTTGTTATTTACACCTTGCCCTTAGATTGATGGGAGTTATTTAAATTGTTGTCCACTATTATCTGTTTGCACAATTATTAGCGTATTGCTTGCTATTGCTGATTATATGTACTGTATAAATAAATGTGTAAGGCTTTGTCCAGTTATTGATATATAGTCCTTAGCGCTTTTGATTTTGTTTTTTATTTTATTTTAATTTTTTTAATAAATTGTGATAATATGTTCCAGATTCAACCTTTAAAAGTATATATTCGTTATTTTTAGAGCGGACTAGATATTTCCCCTAACCTTATAGCTGGTTATTTACCATTGCATATAGATATTCAAGATATTTTTATATTAGAGTGAAGTCAAGGGTTACTTTATTGAGAGGCCCCTTGCCAAAGTAGAAAACACTTAGCATTGGTGAAGAGCTAACAAAGATAAATATCCCACTTTGGTGAAATTGGCCAAAACCCTACTTATACACCTCAACAGCCTTTTCTCTGCTGCAGGAAATATAGCTGCAAACAGAGAACCAGCCTTAGCCAGAAGCATGTGAACATGTTGAGATTTTTGCATTTCAATGCAAAGTTTCTGAAAGAGTGAATAACAGAATGTTATTAACAGTGATAGTCTAACTCTTTCTAGTTCTACCTCTTTTCAAACAGTTTGTGGTTTTGTTTTGCTTAATTATAAAACTGTGCTCTGCTGCTTAAAAATTGAAGAAACGGTTGTGTTAATGTAAAGTTTTAGTCTGAAGTTTATATTTGTAACACTCATTATGTGGATTTTATTTAAAACATATAAAACTATTATTGATTCTCTTTTTATCCGATTAGTCGATTAATCGAAAAAATAATCGGCCGATTAATCGATTATGAAAATAATCGTTAGTTGCATCCCTAGCTGACAGTGTATGCTGTCAGCATTTATCGATGTGCAGCGGACAAGATATGCTACATTGTATCATGTCCATCCGCACAATAATAAATTGACCCCATAATCTAGCCCAAAATGTTATAATAGGACTAAACTGAAAAAGTCTTTAAACCTGTACCCTCTATCTGAAACATGAAAGAAAAAATAGTTTCATTTCCCTGTATTCAGCTACGTAGAATAACACAAACTAATAAAGTTGAAGAGTGATTAAAAACATGTACTAAAAATGTCTGTTTATTGTAACTCAGTCTTAGAAAGATATAAGCAAGCAGTAAGCTCTAAAATCATCCGGCTAGATTTAGAGTTCTGCGGCCAAATGGGTGCGTTAGCTACGCATGCTTTTTTTCCCCCGCACCTTTTAAATACCGCTGGTATTTAGAGTTCACAGAAGGGCTGCGTTAGGCTCCAAAAAGGGAGCGTACAGGCATATTTACCGCCACTGCAACTCTCAATACCAGCGGTGCTTATGGACGCGGCCAGCTTCAAAAACGTGCTCGTGCACGATTCCCCCATAGGAAACAATGGGGCCGTTTGAGCTGAAAAAAAACCTAACACCTGCAAAAAAGCAGCGTTCAGCTCCTAACGCAGCCCCATTGTTTCCTATGGGGAAACACTTCCTAAGTCTGCACCTAACACCCTAACATGTACCCAGAGTCTAAACACCCCTAACATTACACTTATTAACCCCCTAATCTGCCTCCCCCGCTATCGCTGACCCCTGCATATTATTATTAACCCCTAATCTGCCACTCCGTACACCGCCGCAACCTACGTTATCCCTATGAACCCCTAATCTGCTGCCCCTAACCCCCGCCGACACCTATATTATATTTATTACCCACTAATCTGCTCCCCCCCAATGTTGCCGCTACCTACCTACAATTATTAACCCCTAATCTGCCGACCGGACCTCACCGCTACTCTAATAAATGTATTAACCCCTAAAGCTAAGTCTAACCCTAACCCTAACACCCCCCAAAGTTAAATATAACTATTTACTAACTAGTCTACCTAGTTAAAATAAATACAAACCTACCCTGTGAAATAAAACCTAAGCTAGCTACAATATAATTAAGGTTATATTGTAGCTAGCTTAGGTTTTATTTTTTATTTCACAGGTAAGGGGCGCGATCCGATAAAACGGCGTAGTTTGTTGGTGGCAAGCGAGGGAACCCGCGTCGCCCGCAGTTTCAGCTCGCAACTCGAGCTATCCCATATACGGCGCCGTCAGAGGCTAAAGTGCCGTAAGTCGGATAAACCAGCGATGTCCAGAAATCGTGCACAATTACAAATTTCTGGCGTCGCCAGTGACTTACGGCACGTTAGAAACTGCCGGGCGCCTACAAAACCTGACTAAAGTCTAAATCACCCGCACTGTCGTAATACGCCTCCCTAACATAGCCGCCGACAAATCTAACACGCCCTCCCAAACATAGCACGACACGTCTAACCCTCTATCCGCTATCCCCCCTCACTATCCTAACAATAAAATATGTATTCAACCCCTAAACCGCCGCTCCTGGAGCCGCCGCTACCTAATAAAGTTATTAACCCCTAAACCGCCGGCCAGCTATATTAAATCTATAACCCCCTAAAGTGAGCCCCTAACACTGGCCGCCATGTACCTTACCTACCCCCTAAGGAGTGAGTCCCCTACCCCCGCCCCTATCTATTTTAAAATTAGTGAACCCCTAATCTAATCCCCCTACCCCGCCGCCATCTATATTAAATATTTAACCCCTAAAATACTAAACTATCCCTACCACTAAACCTAAGTCTAACCCTACAAATAGCCCTGAAAAGGGCTTTTTGTGTGGCATTGCCCCAAAGTAACCGCTCTTTTGCCAGCCCTTAAAAGGGCTTTTTGCGGGGCATGCCCAAAGAATTCAGCTCTTTTGCCAGCCCTTAAAAGGGCTTTTGGCGGGGCTTTGTCACAAAGTAAACTGCTCTTTTGCCTACAATCTACATCCCCCTACACCGCGGCCACCTATAATAAATGTATTAACCCCTAATCTAATCCCCCTACACCACCGCCAGCTATATTAACTAGTATTAACCCTAATTATATTAGGTTAATATAGTTAATATGCGTAGTAGTTATTATATTATATATATTAACTATTAACCCATAATTATATTAGGGTTAATATAGTTAATATCATTATTATATTATATATATATATAAAGTATAATAACCCTATCTAACTCTAACATCCCTAACTAAACTATTATTAAAATAAATCTAATATTAATATTATTAATTAAAAGTATTCCTATTAAAATCTAAATACTTACCTATAAAATAACCCTAACATAGCTACAATATAATTAATAATTACATTGTAGCTATGTTAGGGTTTATATTTATTTTACAGGTAAATTGTTAATTATTTTAAACTAGGTATAATAGCGTATAAATAGTTATGAACTATTTAATAGCTACCTAGTGTAAAATAATTACCCAATTACCTGTAAAATAAATCCTAACCTAAGTTACAAATACAACTACACTATCAATAAATTAAATAAACTACAAATATCAATCTAAAAATACAATTAAATAAACTAAACTAAATTACAAAAAAAACCCCACTAAATTACAAAAAATAAAAAAAAGATTACAAGATTTTTAAGCTAATTACACCTATTCTAAGGCCCCCTAATAAAATAATAAAGCCCCCCAAAAATAAAAAAATTTCCCTACCCTATTCTAAATTAAAAAAAGTTCAAAGCTCTTTTACCTTACCAGCCCTTAAAAGGGCCTTTTGTGGGGGCATGCCCCAAAGAAAACTGCTCTTTTGCCTGAAAAAAAAAAACACAATACCACCCCCCAACATTACAACCCACCACCCACATACCCCTAATCTAACCCAAACCCCCCTTAAATAAACCTAACACTACCCCCCTGAAGATCTCCCTACCTTGTCTTCACCACACTGGGCCGAACTCCTCATCCGATCCGGGCGATGTCTATCCAAGCGGCAAAGAAGAGGTCTTCATCCCAGCGATGTCTTTATCCAAGCGGCAGCAAAGTCTTCTTCCATCTGGCAGCATCTTCATCAAGCGGCATCTTGAATCTTCTCTCCACCGACGCGGAGCATCCATCCCGCCGATGACTGAACGACGAATGAGGTACCTTTAAATGACATCATCCATGATGGCGTCCGTTGAATTCCAATTGGCTGGTAGGATTCTATCATCCAATCGAATTAAGGTAGAAAAATCTGATTGGCCTGATTGAATCAGCCAATCAGATTCAAGTTCAACTCCGATTGGCTGAACCAATCAGCCAATCCGATTGAGCTCGCATTTTATTGGCTGATCGGAACAGCCAATAGAACACGAGCTCAATCTGATTGGCTGATTGGTTCAGCCAATTGGATTGAACTTGAATCTGATTGGCTGATTCAATCAGCCAATCAGATTTGTCTACCTTAATTCCGATTGGCTGATAGAATCCTATCAGCCAATCGGAATTCGACGGACGCCATCTTGGATGACGTCATTTAAAGGTACCTCATTCGTCGTTCAGTCGTCGGCCGGGATGGATGCTCCGCGTCGGTGGAGAGAAGATTCAAGATGCCGCTTGATGGAAGATGCTGCCCGATGGAAGAAGACTTTGCTGCCGCTTGGATAAAGACATTGCTGGGATGAAGACCTCTTCTTTGCCGCTTGGATAGACATCGCCTGGATCGGATGAGGAGTTCGGCCCGGTTGGTGAAGACAAGGTAGGGAGATCTTCAGGGGGGGTAGTGTTAGGTTTATTTAAGGGGGGTTTGGGTTAGATTAGGGGTATGTGGGTGGTGGGTTGTAATGTTGGGGGTGGTATTGTGTTTTTTTTTTCAGGCAAAAGAGCAGTTTTCTTTGGGTCATGCCCCACAAAAGGCCCTTTTAAGGGCTGGTAAGGTAAAAGAGCTTGAACTTTTTTTAATTTAGAATAGGGTAGGGAATTTTTTTTATTTGGGGGGCTTTATTATTTTATTAGGGGGCTTAGAATAGGTGTAATTAGCTTAAAAATCTTGTAATCTTTTTTATTTTTTGTAATTTAGTTTAGTTTATTTAATTGTATTTTTAGATTGATATTTGTAGTTTATTTAATTTATTGATAGTGTAGGTGTATTTGTAACTTAGGTTAGGATTTATTGTACAGGTAATTGGGTAATTATTTTAACTAGGGTAGCTATTAAATAGTTCATAACTATTTAATAGCTATTATACCTAGTAAAATAATTAACAATTTACCTGTAAAATAAATATAAACCCTAACATAGCTACAATATAATTATTAATTATATTGTAGCTATCTTAGGGTTTATTTTATAGGTAAGTATTTAGATTTAAATAGGAATATTTTAATTAATAATATTAATATTAGATTTATTTTAATAAGAGTTTAGTTAGGGATGTTAGAGTTAGATAGGGTTATTATACTTTATATATATATATAATATAATAATGATATTAACTATATTAACACTAATATAATTAGGGGTTAATATAGTTAATATATATAATATAATAACTATATTAACTTTATTAACCCTAATATAATTAGGGTTAATATAGTTAATATAGCTGCCGGCGGTGTAGGGGGATTAGATTAGGGGTTAATACATTTATTATAGTTGGCTGCGGTGTAGGGGGATGTAGATTGTAGGCAAAAGAGCAGTTTACTTTGTGACAAAGCCCCGCCAAAAGCCCTTTAAGGGCTGGCAAAAGAGCTGAATTATTTGGGCATGCCCCGCAAAAAGCCCTTTTAAGGGCTGGCAAAAGAGCTGTTACTTTGGGGCAATGCCACGCAAAAAAGCCCTTTTCAGGGCTATTTGTAGGGTTAGACTTAGGTTTAGTGGTAGGGATAGTTTAGTATTTTAGGGGTTAAATAATTTAATATAACTGGCGGCGGTATAGGGGGATTAGATTATGGGGTTAATCATTTTTATATAGGTGGCGGCGATGTAAGGGGTCAGATTAGGGGATAGATAAGGTAGATGGCGGCAGTGTAAGGGGTTCACATTAGGGGATAGATCAGTTAGATGGTGGCGGTTTTAGGGGTTCACAGTAGGGGATAGATCAGTTAGATGGTGGCGGTTTTAGGGGCTCACAGTAGGGGGTTAGTTTATGTAGATGGCGGCGGTTTAGGGGTTAAATACTTTATTAGGGATTGCGGCGGGGGATCTCGGTTGACAGGGAGATAGACATTGCGCATGCGTTAGGTGTTAGGTTTTATTTAGCAGATCGCTGTTGACAGGGAGATAGACATTGCGCATGCGCTAGGTGTTAGGTTTATTTAGCAGCCAGTTTAGGGAGTTACGGGCTCCAATAGTCAGCGTAAGGCTTCTTACGGCTGCTTTTTGTGGCGAGGTGAAAATGGAGTAATATTTCTCCATTTTCGCCACGTAAGTCCTTACGCTGTATATTGGATACCAAATTGCGCGGGTTTGGTATACCTGCCTATGGCCCAAAAAACTACGGGTGACGGCAGAAATATACGCGCGTAACTTCTAGGTTATGCCGTATATAGGATACCAAACCCGCGCCAATATTGGCGTTGCCGACTTTTGCGGGCGACGATTTTTATCGGATCGACCCCAAGATGTTTAAGTTAGGTCTATTTTAATTATGTTAAAGTTGGGGATGTTAGGTTTAGGGTTAGGTTTAGGGTTAGGTTTAGGATTAGGTTTTAGGGGGTTTATATAGTTTATTTTAGGTTGTTGTGATGTGGGGGACTGGGCGGTTTAGGGGTTAATAGGTTTATTTAGTAGCAGCGATGTAAGGGAGCTGCAGAATAGGGGTTTATATCTTTATTATAGTGTGGGCGATGTTGGGTGAGGGGAAATAGGGGTTAATAACTTTATTATAGTGGTGGCCATATTGGGAGCGGCAGATTAGGGGTTAATAGATGTTTTTGGTGGCAGCAATGTCGGGGCGGCAGATTAGGGGTTAATAAATTTATGTAATATTGGCGATGTCAGGGGCAGCAGATTAGGGGTGTTTAGGACATGGGGTTTATGTTAGGTTTTTAGGTTTAAACGTTACTTTTCTTTTCCCCATAAACATCAATGGGTTGCGTTACGGAGCTTTTCATTCCGCGATCACAGGTGTTAGGTTTTTTTCTAACAGAAAGAGCCGCTAGAATGAAGATTGTTCAAGCCGGACTTCAGCAACTGTGAGTACCTAAAGAGGGGTTAGTGTTAGGTTTTTTTATGGGTTTTTTGGGGTGGGATTTTTTTAGATAGGGTTTGGGCTTGTCTTAAAAGAGCCAAATGCCATTTTAAGGGCAATGCCCATACAAATGCCATTTTCAGGGCAATGGGTAGATTTTTTTTTTTGTTTTGTGGGTTTGGGGTTGGTGGTTTGTAATGTTAGGGCGTGTTTGTTTTAATTTTTTTTAAAAAAGAGCTGATTTCTTTAGGGCAATGCCCTACAAATGGGCTCTTTTGAGGGCTATTGGCAGTTATTAGGGTTCTTTTATTTTGGGTGTTTTTTTTTTTTAAATGAGGTATTAGATTAGGAATTATTTGTATTATTTTTAATAATTCGTTTGTTATGTTGTGTAATTTTTTTTGGGGGGAGTGTTTTTTTTTAGAATAGACATTTTTTTTATTTTTAATAGGCAGCAAAAGAGCTGAATGCCCTTTTAAGGACAATGCCCATACAAATGCCCTTTTCAGGGCAATGGGTAGATTAGGTTTTATTTTGTGGGTTTGGGGGGTTGTAATACTAATAGGGGGTGTTTGTTCTTACTTTTGTAGAAAAAGAGCTGATTTCTTTAGGGCAATGCCCTGCAAAAGGCCCTTTATAAGGGCCCTTGGTAGATTATTTTAGATAAGGGTTTTTTATTTGGGGTGTTTTTTTTTTTAATACGGTATGATAATAGGACTAATTTTTATTGTTTTGGATAATTTTATTTGTTATTTTTGTAATGGTATTTTTTTATTTTTCTATTATAGTTTTTATTTTTGTAATGTTAGGTTTTAGTGTAAGTCAGCTTAGGTTTTACTTTTAGAACAGGATCAACATAGAAGTTGAGAAAGTATGCATTTCTTAGCACTTCATTCTCCCCATAGTCTATAATCTACTGAATTTGTGATTAGAACACCAGTAGTAGGGTGAAGTTGGTGATTTAAATTAAAATTGAACCTTTATTAGTTTCATTAAAAACAGAACACACGGCATGTGCTTGGTTCCGGTGGAGGCGGAGCAAAGCCTGTGCTGCTGAGCTCTCTCTCCAGTCCTACTGCTGCTGGCGGTTTTTTCGCGCCTCTCCCCAATTGCTGCGGTAGCTACCTGGATAGCTCAAGACATCGTTCCTGGAACCAGAACAGTGGCACTACATTCCGCTGTTATAACAATTTGAAGCAAGCTAAGAAACATCCTTACTCTGAAAGAACCTCTATATCAGAGGAGTTGAGAACTGCCAAAATCAACTCACAAAGCTCCTAATCAACTGCTTAAACCTTGGACACTTCTTAACCCCTGTGCAGGTTACGGGAGAAGAGCTAAGAGCAGAATAAAACTACTTTTTCAAGAGGAGGAAGATTCACCTGCTCCCCTTGTAACTCAGTAGAGACAGACTCACCTCTGACTCCTGTTTTTACTTCTTGCCTCTTTGCCGAGGGTTTCTCGCTGGGGGCCGTCCTCTGAGGTTGGTGGACTTTGAGCCAAGCGTATCTGCACTTTGGCCACGGTCCTCCCGCTGGGCCCTTTCATCCTCACTGCTCCCCCCCTGCACCACTGATGCGAAGTGAGAGGGGGTGGTGATTGGGATCCGCTGCAGTGGAGAACTGAAGGAACTGTGCTCTATAGCGGGGACGAGTTTGCCCGCACATACCGGCTTTCTTACTTTGGTGTTATCTCGGATGGGCTGATGAGGCCCCCCCACCGAACGGCTTAGGACTCTGCCTGTTCTCAGCGTTAGTGCCCCCTTGGAGGTCCCCCCGGAGTCTCGCTGTTGCAGCCACTGAACTCCTCCCTCTCCCACCCGTGTTGCGCGAGAGGAGCTGGCTGCTGGATCCTTCTCTTTGGAGGGGTAAAACCCAAGAAGCACCTCTGGGTAGTAGAAGAAACTGGTTTGGAAATACCTACCTCCTCTCCCACCGTTGCTGCGAGAGAGGAGGTGAGACTGCCTGGGGCTGCGAGAGAGGCTCCGGAGTGCCGGGACTAATGTTAGGAAGCTACTCCTCTTTCTAAAGCGCTGCTTTTCGTCTACGTAAGAAGCTCCTCTACTCCTGACAAACAGACAGCGGTAGGAGGCAAGTGAAGAGAAGGGAGGTGAGTTTATTCTGGTCTTTAAACTCAATACTACACACCCGGAAAAATAAACAATCAGTAAAATCCGCTCCGCGGCGTGTTCAGGGGGAGCAGGGGGTCCAAACAACTATCAAGAAGGGTAACATAGCTCAGAGAAAAATGTGTCAGCCCAAGAAATATCCTGAAAAACATTAAAGACTTGCGGGGAGATGCGCTATAGCCTGTCTGTGAAAATAGCTGTATAAACAGTAGGAAAAGACACAGTAAACACAGAAGAAAATAAAGGGATATTGCTGTCATTAGTATCCTCTTATGAAGGCAACAGGTTCATTTTTGCAACATTGTGTGCTGCCAGGGAAGAAGCTTGAAATTGTCTGATACTTTTTTTCACCGCTAAGATCCCTATATGTATTGAGAAAACTTTGTTGATCAGCTGGACAGATCTGAGAAAGAAGTTAAAGAAAAGAGATAACTGCATCTAAAAACGTTGTATTATCTATCTTCTTTCTCGCTCTTAAATGTAAATCTTCCTTGCTTATGTGTTTGTTAATAAGAACTATATATATTTATTTTGCTGCCTTCTGATAGAACAAAAGAGCTGACATTAGTGTGTATAAGTGTCTAATTAAAGATCTTAGGGAAGGAGACTGGGGAAATAGGAGATAGTTGCTCCTAGCAAACCACATTTTGACAGGAAAAAATAGTGGAAGGTATATTTTACTGTGCAACTTGCTTACTATATTTTTTGTATAACATACTGGGGGTCCCCCCCACCTAGGCAAATAAGGGGAAGAGACATAGTTTATAGAACTGTGACTTAAACATATAAATAGTTGAAGCAACTCTTATGCCCTTTTTCCTAGGCTATCTGTGTATATAACTATTTGCCTGCAAGGTATACTGCCTTTCTTCATACAAATAACCTTAGAACTCTGCTGAAATCAGACTAACTAGGTTATTCATTCTGGTTAGGTTGCATACTCTGTGTACTCTTTCTATCTCTGTTCATGCTGTTGTTATTATTAATTGCTGCTCCTTCATATATAGAGTAGAGGTGGGCAAGGAAAATTATAGAATATATTTTTGGTTTATTTCCCCTGGTTAAAATTAATACCTGAAGGGGTATTATACAATTTAGGAAAAAAAAATATTTCTATATAGTTCCTACTCATGGTTATCTAATAAATATAATTATAGAAGATATCCTTAACATTTGAAAAGAGCTATTGCCATTAGCTCTGCTAAATAGACCTGACATAGTCTCGTATCTCTATCACCCTCTGGTTCTCGCATCCGTGGTTGGATCTCCTTCACTTAACTAAATATCACTGTTCTTTTCACTTTTTCTTCCCCTTCTTAGGCGGGGGGGGGGGGGGCTTCACCCCCCTTTTTTTTTTTTTTCTATCTCCCTTCCCCCCACTTGATCACCACTTCACACAATCTACCCTCACTGTCAACTTGAGAATGCTTCAAATTAAACTCACAATCACTTTTAGTCTAGCACTAATTTTTCACGTAATTTTTGCCTCAATCACTCCTCCTTTTTCCGTAATTTTTTCGCTCACTAGCACATGGATAAATTTCTTCACGTTTCACCCAAGATTCCTTCTCCGGCCATGGCAGAGAGGCAGAGGGACAGAAAAACGAAGGGTAATCAAGAGACAGTCGTGGATACACAATCAGCTCTATTAAATATGCCAATGGTACAAGAACCTACCAACCTTCATAATCTTGTTGTTAGTATATCTGATGCGCTCTCTCCCAAATTTGAGGCTCTCAGAGCTGAAATCAAACAAGACTTCTGCTCACTAAAGCAGGAAGTCCGCCAGTTTTCTAATAGATTGCAGGAAGCCGAGCAGCGTGTCTCGGACCTGGACGATCTAACAACAGTGCACAGTTCTAACCTGGAAGCTGCTAACACCAATTTACAAAAAATACAAAATAGGTTAGAAGACCTAGAAAACCGCACTAGGAGAAACAATATAAGAATCATAGGACTTCCAGAAGAAAAACAATTTGATAATCTTGTTAATTTTATATCAGAAACTCTACCTAAAATCTTAAAATTGCCATCTACCTTCTATCCTATCCCGGTGGAGAGAGCGCATAGGATAGGCTCAATCCGTATGGAGAACAAAACTAGAACTAAACCTAGACCTGTTATAGCTAAATTGTTTAAACTTCCAAGACAAACTTACTTTATTTCAGCACTATCGTAAACAACAGCCAGTTAAAGTTGGAGGTATTACAATCCTTATGTTTCAGGATTTCTCTGCGGATACTGCAGCAAAAAGAAGGGAGCTTGCTCCTATCTGTACTAGGTTCATACAAAAAGGATACCAGGCAACTATAATATTCCCTTATAAGTTAAAGGGTTAAAGTTAACGACGCTATACACTTCTTTGAAGAAGCTCATCTAGCTGAGAGCTTTTATAAAACACTGAACTCCCCGGTCCGATGACAGCAGGTTTAAACAATAAGATTCTAGACATGGCAAAATATGTAGGTTTTCTTTTTTTTTCTTTTTTTTTTTTATTCTTAAGGTAGATAGGCCCTTGGTTCGACATGGGTCTCAGTGCTTAATCTCCTCCTATGCGGAATGTATGTATTTTTCTGTACATAAGAAAGAGGAAGGGGAAAGGGGAAACTTTTTCTATTTGTTGGGTCCTTTTTTTTTTTTTTTTTTTAATCTCCTCATATATAAATAAATATGAGCAGTGACAAATGTAAAATAGTGTCATGGAACGTAGGTGGCATATCTACCCCTATTAAGAGAAAGGCAATTCTCACTCAGCTTCGATAAAACCAGACTGATATAGGTTCATTCAAGAAACTCATTATCTGCAGAAGAATCTTTAAAACTTAAGACGGCGTGGGTAAAAGAAATATATTTTGCACCTAGTATTAAGAGAAAGAGAGGAGTAGCAATCTTAATAGGGAAAAAAATTAACACTGAAGTGGTACATTTTGAGACTGATCCAGGGGGGAGATATGTCATGTTGAAAATAAAGATCTCTAGGAGGATGTATACGCTGTGCAACACATATGGCCCTAATGTATTTGATCCGGGGTACTGGACCTCTCTCCAATCTAAACTGCTAGCCTATTCGGAAGGGTGTCTAATCCTGGGTGGAGATTTAAGCATGGCACCACAAAGCCCAATTGATAGGTTAAGACAAGACGTCAAACAGTTGAAACAAAAAAAAGATAATTTAGAGTGCAAGATGTTTAAAAGAATCATGCAAAATCTAGCGTTGCGAGATGTTTGGAGATACCAAAACCCTTCTATTCAGAGTTTCACCTGTCTTTCGAAGGCACACAGAACAATCTCTAGAATAGACATATTTTTAATTGACGAACATAGTGTTAATGAACGAGGTAAAATCAGACATATTGTCAATTCTTCTTTCAGATCATGCACCAATTGTTCTTGAATTTCAGCTCTCATGTTCACGTTCTGCTTCATCGCGATTTTTCTTTCCCTATTTCCTTATGTCAGAAATAAAATTTAAGAACTGGCTTGTAAACAAATATAAGGAATATGTACATTTTAACAAAGAACATTTGAGCTGTCCTGAGTTATTCTGGGATACTGCGAAAGCGGTAATGAGAGGGGAAATACTTTCATATAGTATCGCTTTACAAAAAAAAACTAGATCCAGAGAAAGAGAGTTAGGTCAACGGTTAACTAATACCTATAACCAGTATCTGCTAGACAAAACACCATTAAACTGGGCGAAATATGTTAAGGTAAAAAATGAAAGAGATACTTTTGTATTATCACAAGAAACACTAGCGGCTAGATTTGGAGTTTTGTCGGTAACGACCCGAAAAACTAACGCCGGCTTTTTTCTGGCCGCACCATAAAAATAACTCTGGTATTGAGAGTCCACATAAAGGCTGCGTTAGGCTCCAAAAAAGGAGCGTAGAGCATTTTTAACGCAGCTTCAACTCTCAATACCAGAGTTGCTTACGGACGCGGCCAGCCTCAAAAACGTGCTCGTGCATGATTCCCCCATAGGAAACAATGGGGCTGTTTGAGCTGAAAAAAAACCTAACACCTGCAAAAAAGCCGCGTTCAGCTCTTAACGCAGCCCAATTGTTTGCTATGGGGAAACACTTCCTACATCTGCACCTAACACTCTAACATGTACCACGAGTCTAAACACCCCTAACCTTACACTTATTAACCCCTAATCTGCCGCCCCCGCTATCGCTGACACCTGCATTTTATTTTTAACCCCTAATCTGCCGCTCCGTAAACCGCCGCTACTTACATTATCCCTATGTACCCCTAATCTGCTGCCCCTAACAACCGCCGACCCCTATATTATATTTATTAACCCCTAATCTGCCCCCCTCAACGTCGCCTCTACCTGCCTACACTTATTAACCCCTAATCTGCCGAGCGGACCGCACTGCTATTATAATAAAGTTATTAACCCCTAATCCGCCTCACTAACCCTATAATAAATAGTATTAACCCCTAATCTGCCCTCCCTAACATCGCCGACACCTAACTTCAATTATTAACCCCTAATCTGCCGACCGGAGCTCACCGCTATTCTAATAAATGGATTAACCCCTAAAGCTAAGTCTAACCCTAACACTAACACCCCCCTAAATTAAATATAATTTTAATCTAACGAAATGAATTAACTCTTATTAAATAAATTATTCCTATTTAAAGATAAATACTTACCTGTAAAATAAATCCTAATATAGCTACAATATAAATTATAATTATATTATAGCTATTTTAGGATTAATATTTATTTTACAGGTAACTTTGTATTTATTTTAACCAGGTACAATAGCTATTAAATAGTTAAGAACTATTTAATAGCTAAAATAGTTAAAATAATTACAAAATTACCTGTAAAATAAATACTAACCTAAGTTACAATTAAACCTAACACTACACTATCAATAAATTAATTAAATAAACTACCTACAATTATCTACAATTAACCTAACACTACACTATCAATAAATTAATTAAATACAATTCCTACAAATAAATACAATTAAATAAACTTGCTAAAGTACAAAAAAATAAAAAAGAACTAAGTTACAAAAAATAAAAAAATATTTACAAACATAAGAAAAATATTACAACAATTTTAAACTAATTACACCTACTCTAAGCCCCCTAATAAAACAACAAAGCCCCCCAAAATAAAAAATGCCCTACCCTAGTCTAAATTACTAAAGTTAAAAGCTCTTTTACCTTACCAGCCCTGAACAGGGCCCTTTGCGGGGCATGCCCCAAGAAGTTCAGCTCTTTTGCCTGTAAAAAAAAACATACAATACCCCCCCCCAACATTACAACCCACCACCCACATACCCCTAATCTAACCCAAACCCCCCTTAAATAAACCTAACACTAAGCCCCTGAAGATCTTCCTACCTTGTCTTCACCTCACCAGGTATCACCGATCCGTCCTGGCTCCAAAATCTTCATCCAACCCAAGAGGGGGTTGGCGATCCATCATCCGGTGGCTGAAGAGTTCCAGAAGAGGCTCCAAAGTCTTCATCCTATCCGGGAAGAAGAGGCGATCCGGACCGGCAACCATCCATCTTGATCCAAGCGGCATCTTCTATCTTCATCCGATGACGACCGGCTCCATCCTGAAACATAGATATTGACGGCAGATAAGAGCCATAGGCCCAGCAAGTCTGCCCCACCTTACCTAACAGTATAAACTTATCTAGTTCGTAGGATAGCCCTATGCTTGTCCCATGCATTTTTAAAGTCCCCCACAGTGTTTGTTGCTACTACCTCTTGAGGAAGTTTATTCCATAAATCAATCACTCTTTCTGTAAAGAAGTGCTTCCTCAAATTACTCCTGAATCTACTACCCTTTAGCTTGAGCTCATGACCCCTTGTTCTTGAATTTTCCATTTTATGTAAAATACCCACAGCCTCAGTTTACTAAACCCTTTAATGTACTTGAAAGTTGCTATCATATCACCTCTTTCCCTTCTCTCCTCTAAGCTATACATATTTAGGTCATTGAGCCTATCCTGGTAAGTTTTATTTTTTAGACCATGTACCATTTTGGTAGCCCTCCTTTGCACAGATTCAAGTTTGTTAATATCCTTCTGAAGATATGGCCTCCAGAACTGCACACAATACTCAAGATGAGGCCTAACTAATGATCTATAAAGTGGCATAAGAACCTTACTATTTCTGCTGCAAATACCTCTACCAATACATCCAAGCATTCTGCTAGCCTTACTCGCTGCCTTACTACATTGTTTACTAAGTTTTAAATCATCTGAAATAATAATTCCCCAAGTCCTGTTCCTCGTCTGTAACAGTCAGTAAAGTGTCATTGAGTCTGTAATTAACATTTGGATTTTCTTCCCTAAATGCATTATTTTACACTTTGCTGTGTTAAACTTTAGATCCCAGTCGTTTGTCCAATCCTCCAATTGTTGTATATCACTTCTCATTTTGTCTACCCCCCCTGGAACATCCACTCTGTTGCAAATTTTTGTATCATCTGCAAAGAGACATACTTTCCCCTGTAGCCCTTTGCTGATATCGCAGATAAATCTGTTAAACAAAACAGGCCCCAGAACTGACCCCTGAGGAACACCACTAGTAACAGCCCCCTCTGCTGAATGAACTCCATTTACTAAGACACTTTGTTTTCTGTCCTTAAGCCAGCATTCCACCCAGTTCACAATTTTTGAATCTAGACCAAGGAGATATAGTTTGTGAATAAGTTTATTGTGTGGGACGGTGTCAAATGCTTTGCTGAAATCTAGATATGCTACATCAACTGCTCCTCCCTTGTCTAATACTTTTGTTACATAATCAAAGAAGTCAATTAGATTAGTCTGACATGATCTCCCTGAAGTAAAACCATGCTGATTTTGGTCCTCTAAATTGTTTGTCTTTATGTAAGTCATAATTCTTTCCTTTAAGAGGCTTTCCATTAATTTCCCTACTACTGAAGTTAAACTAACTGGCCTGTAGTTGCCAGATTCTTCTCTACTGCCCTTTTTATGAAGAGGTATTACATTTGCTATTCTCCAATCATCTGGGACAGCTCCTGTTAATAGTGACTGATTAAACAGATCAGTTAATGGGACAGTTAGCACTGAACGAAGTTCTTTTAAAACCCTTGGATGAATATTATCAGGACCCACTGCCTTTGTAACATTTATTTTTGATAATGCTAACAAAAACCTCATCCTCTGTAAAAAGATTACTGTTAAGCTGTTTCTATTTTGCATAGCATCCCTTAATGTAGACATTGTATCTTCACAATCTTTAGTGAAAACAGAACAGAAGTAATCATTGAGACAGTCTGCAATCTGCTTATCTCCTTCTATTATTCTACCATCAACTGATTTCAATTTTACTATTCCTACCTTATTTTTCTTCTTTCACTGATATATCTAAAGAATGTTTTGTCCCCATGTTTTACTGACTGTGCTATCTTCTCTTCTGCATCAGCTTTAACCTTCCTAATTAACTGCTTAGTCTTTTTTTGTTGGAGTCTCCATATTTTCATATCATCATCTGCTTGTGTGTGTCTGTAATTTTTATAAGCTATCTTTTTTGTCTTTACAGCATGTGCTACTTCTTTGGAAAACCAAATTGGTTTCCGCTTTCTTTTACTTTTACAGACATGTCTAATACAGTGTGCGGTTTGCATCTAAAATGGCACCTTTCACAAATTCCCACTGTTCTTGAACCCCTGTAATAAGATTTTTCCCCTTTAAATAGTTTTTTAGGTATTCTCCCATTAATGAAAAATCTGCCGTCCTAAAGTCTAAAACTTTTGTTTTAGTCTGGGTGTACAGTTCCTGAACATGAATACTAAACCAAACAGATTGATGATCACTGGATCCTAAGTTCTCACCTACAGACACATCTGAAACTGTATCACTGTTTGTAAGTATTAGATCTAATATAGCTTCCTTACGAGTTGGTTCCTTGACTAATTGTTCAAGTGATTCCCCTAGCAGAGATTCAAGAATATACCTGCTTCTAGCCGATCTAGCAGAAGGAATCTTCCAGTCTATATCTGGCAAATTAAAGTCCCCCAGTACTGAGCTTGCATTCTATTGGCTGATCGGAACAGCCAATAGAATGCGAGCTCAATCTGATTGGCTGATTGGATCAGCCAATCGGATTGAACTTGATTCTGATTGGCTGATTCCATCAGCCAATCAGAATATTCCTACCTTAATTCCGATTGGCTGATAGAATCCTATCAGCCAATCGGAATTCGAGGGACGCCATCTTGGATGACGTCCCTTAAAGGAACCGTCATTCTTCAGGTTGGACGTCGCCGGAAGAAGATGGGTCCGCGGTGGAGGTCTTCAGGATGGAGCCGGTCGTCATCGGATGAAGATAGAAGATGCCGCTTGGATCAAGATTGTTGCCGCTCCGGATCGCCTCTTCTTCCCGGATAGGATGAAGACTTTGGAGCCTCTTCTGGACCTCTTCAGCCACCGGATGATAGATCGCCAACCCCCGCTTGGGTTGGATGAAGATTTTGGAGCCAGGACAGATCGGTGATACCTGGTGAGGTGAAGACAAGGTAGGATGATCTTCAGGGCTTAGTGTTAGGTTTATTTAAGGGGGGTTTGGGTTAGATTAGGGTATGTGGGTGGTGGGTTGTAATGTTGGGGGGGGGGTATTGTATGTTTTTTTTACAGGCAAAAGAGCTGAACTTCTTGGGGCATGCCCCACAAAGGGCCCTGTTCAGGGCTGGTAAGGTAAAAGAGCTTTTAACTTTAGTAATTTAGAATAGGGTAGGGCATTTTTTATTTTGGGGGGGCTTTGTTGTTTTATTAGGGGGCTTAGAGTAGGTGTAATTAGTTTAAAATTGTTGTAATATTTTTCTTATGTTTGTAAATATTTTTTTATTTTTTGTAACTTAGTTCTTTTTTATTTTTTGTACTTTAGCTAGTTTATTTAATTGTATTTATTTGTAGGAATTGTATTTAATTAATTTTATTGATAGTGTAGTGTTAGGTTAATTGTAGGTAATTGTAGGTAGTTTATTTAATTAATTTATTGATAGTGTAGTGTTAGGTTAATTGTAACTTAGGTTAGTATTTATTTTACAGGTAATTTTGTAATTATTTTAACTATTTTAGCTATTAAATAGTTCTTAACTATTTAATAGCTATTGTACCTGGTTAAAATAAATACAAAGTTACCTGTAAAATAAATATTAATCCTAAAATAGCTATAATATAATTATAATTTATATTGTAGCTATATTAGGATTTATTTTACAGGTAAGTATTTATCTTTAAATAGGAATAATTTATTTAATAAGAATTAATTAATTTCGTTAGATGTAAATTATATTTAACTTAGGGGGGGGTGTTAGTGTTAGGGTTAGACTTAGCTTTAGGGGTTAATACATTTATTAGAGTAGCAGTGAGCTCCGGTCGGCAGATTAGGGGTTAATAATTGAAGTTAGGTGTCGGCGATGTTAGGGAGGGCAGATTAGGGGTTAACACTATTTATTATAGGGTTAGTGATGCGGATTAGGGGTTAATAACTTTATTATAGTAGCGCTCAGGTCCGCTCGGCAGATTAGGGGTTAATAAGTGTAGGGCAGGTGGACGCGACGTTGTGGGGGGGGCAGATTAGGGGGTTAATAAATATAATATAGGGGTCGGCGGGTGTTAGGGGCAGCAGATTAGGGGTACATAAGGATAACGTAGGTGGCGGCGCTTTGCGGTCGGCAGATTAGGGGTTAATAAGTGTAGGCAGATGGAGGCGACGTTGAGGTGGGCAGATTAGGGGTTAATAAATATAATACAGGGGTCGGCGGTGTTAGGGGGAGCAGATTAGGGGTACATAAGGATAACTTAGGTGGCGGTCGCAGATTAGGGGTTAAAAAAAATTATTCGAGTGTCGGCGATGTGGGGGGACCTCGGTTTAGGGGTACATAGGTAGTTTATGGGTGTTAGTGTACTTTAGAGTACAGTAGTTAAGAGCTTTAGAAACCTGCGTTAGCCCAGAAAGCTCTTAACTACTGACTTTTTTCCTGCGGCTGGAGTTTTGTCGTTAGATGTCTAACCCTCACTTCAGAAACGACTCTAAATACCGGAGTTAGAAAAATCCCATTGAAAAGATAGGATACGCAATTGACGTAAGGGGATCTGCGGTATGGAAAAGTCGCGGCTGAAAAGTGAGCGTTAGACCCTATTCTGAGTGACTCCAAATACCGGCGGTAGCCTAAAACCAGCGTTAGGAGCCTCTAACGCTGGTTTTCACGGCTAACGCCAAACTCCAAATCTAGGTCAAAGAGAATTAAGAATGCAGGCTAAATTATATAGATAAGGGAATAAATCGGGTAAGATGTTAGCTAAATTAATCAAAAATGAGAAAAAACAACCTGTAATAGACAAACTGCATAATAAAGGATTACAAACTTCCAAACCTGATGAAATTTTAAATATATTTTATGAATATTATCAGGAGCTTTATTCATTTAAAACAAGTGATTCACAGAAATCTTTGGATTTTTGGAGAGACATTATGTATCCGACAATTACAGTAGAAATGTCTAATAGTCCTAAACGTTTCCCATCTCTACAGAAGAAATAGAGAAGATAATATCTGAGCTCTCTCTAAATAAGGCAGCATGTCCAGGTGGTCTCCCCAGTGAATTCTATAAGATTCTATCTAGTGAAGTTTCCCCACATCTTTGCACTCTTTTTAATAGTTTCTTCACAAAGGGTAATTCGATCTCTCCATCATTCTCTAGTTCATATACTACTTTGATACTAAAGGGCGGAAAGGACCCTAACTGTAAAGAATCTTACAGACCAATCGCTTTGTTAAATGCCGATTATAAAATCCTCACTGCAATTTTAGCGTCTAGACTACAAGGGATTCTTCCAGAAATCATTCATACTGACCAATCAGGCTTTTTAAATAATCGTAATTCGGCTGCAAAAATTAGAGAAGCACTGTTAGTGACAGAATATTATGAGGTTACACCTAGCAGCGGGGGGAGGACACACCTGACCTTGCTATCATCTCTATTAACGCTGAAAAAGCCTTCAATTCAATATTTCACGAACATATTAAAACATCATTAAGGCGTTTCGATTTCGGAGGTAATTTCCTTGAATTTATCGGAAATTTATATAAACAATCTTCTACAAAACTGATAGTGAATAACACTACTTCCTCTTCTATCTCTCTAATCAGAGGGACAAGGCAGGGCTGTCCTCTTTCCCCACTTTTATTCAATATCTCCATTGAACCTCTGGCAATTAAAATTCGCCATCTTTTGGAAGGTATAAGAATTCGTAACACTGAAATAAAAGTAGGTCTGTATGCAGATGACCTGCTGCTTTACCTGGCAAATACCAAATTGAACTTACCAAAACTTTTCCAGATACTGGAACAATTCGGGTCATTCTCTGGATACAAAGTAAACATGGCTAAATCAGAGATACTCTGGCTTAGGAAGAATAATACTTCTATATTGGAAACCCCCTTTCATCAAGTAACAGACTCTTTTAAATACTTAGGGATTCATATTCCGACAAGAATTTCAGATTTATACACGCTAAATATCCCCCCAGTAGTTAAAATGATTAAGGAAAAGCTCCTGATCTGGCAAAAACTTCCATTATCACTCTCTGGAAGGATAGCTCTTTTTAAGATGGCCCTCCTCCCAAAATTACTGTATATACTCCAAAATACACCAATAATCCTCTTAGGAAAAGATATCCGATCGATCAATACCTCTCTTATTCAGTTCTTGTGGCAGAACAAAAGATCAAAGATATCCCTTATGAAACTGACGGCACCAAGAGAGAGTGGAGGTCTTGCTCTACCTGATATAAGGTTTTACAATTTTTCCTTCCTAGCTCGGATTGTAGTAGACTGGATCTCGTCTAATAATTATGTACTGAACAATGACCTTGAGTCTAGTGTGTGTCATCCGTACTCTCCAGATGCGTTAATACATCTAGAACTTAAAGAAATCCCAGCAGAAATTAAAAAAATTAAAACCATTCTTAACCCACTCAAAGCCTGGCATAAAATAGCATCTTTTTTAACTATTAATAATAAAGTCTCTTATCTCTTACCTATAACAGGTAACCCCACATTTCAAGCCGGCCTGGATTCGGAGGTATTTAGAAAATGGCACACTGCTGGACTAACAAAGGTAATTCAAACTATAGACCAAGAAGGGAAATGTATAAAAACATTTCAGAAATTAAAAACGGATTTTGATCTGTCCAATAAGGACTTCTTTGCATATTTGCAACTAAGACACTTCATCCAGGATTTGGTCAGGAGAGAGGGCTGGGACTGGGGATTGGGTACATTGGAAAATTGGCTGGTTTTAACAAGAAGTGGTCATATGTCGATTGCGCCGTGTTATCATCTTCTGAGTACAAATAAAGGGGCTTCAATATTGGCAAATATGGTTGCTTATTGGAATATATTAATCCCTCAGAATAATATTGAAAGGAAAACTATTCAATTATCAATTAAGAAAACTGCCCAAGTAACATTATCTGCAACCTAGAGAGAGGCGCATGTAAAGCTCTTACATGGGGCATACTTTACCCCTAGGAGAGGTTTCAAATGTACCAATATAGGGTTTAATAAATGTCCTAAATGCTCGCTCCAGGCAGCTGATTTAACACATATGTTCTGGTACTGACCAAAGATAAAAAATCTATGGGCTAAGGTCGAATACTGGCTCAGAAATGTGCTAAAGATAACATGTCTTACATTAACATTATATCAGATAATATTTTGTCTTAGGAAAGAACCTGGTAGACAAAATAACGAAGGAATAATAATATCAACAATTCTCGCTACTAGATATTTAATCTGTAAAAAGTGGAAAAGTCCTGCAATTCCAAGCATCCCTGAGATTAAAAATAGCATAAAAAAGCAATGCATTTTAGAGCAGAGAGATGCTGACCTAAATAACGATCAGGACATTAAAAGATTTTTTTGATAAATGGGAAGTCTTTTTAAGGATATTCCCTGTGGCAGAAATGAATCATATAATCTTTCCCTTCAGGAATACAGAAATTGTTTTACTAGGGAATTGGTAAGCTTAAGGAAGAGGTAGTGACTGAGCTGGGTTTTTTTTTTTTTCCCCCCCTTCCTCTTGAGATTGTGGTTTAGGTTGATCGCCTCTCCGCACGGGGGGGGGGGGGGGGGAGGGGTGAAGGGGGGGGGGAGGGGGAGGGTCCAGGGAGGGTTGAAAAATCTAAAAACTCCAAGAAATTTTATTGAGTAGATTGTTTATGTTATATTAATACGCTAATAATTAAAATATATTAGTATGCATAATTAAATGCAGTATTATGTGAATGAACATATGTATAATTTCTTTGGATTATGACTATGTGTTCAAATTTTGTTTTTATTGGTTCATGGATAATGTCTTGGATTATAAATAAAAGTTTAAAAAAAAAAAAAAACAGAACATACAACATAAAAAGTTAAAAAACACAAAAAGAGTGGGCCAATAGAACGAGTCTGTCACATAACTCAGTGTTAACCATGTTATTAAATTAAGAGGTGTGAGAATCTGGTCACAATGCTGTCTAAATAATGTGGAAATGGAATGTATTTAAATCTCCTGGGAGAAGACAAAAGAATAAGTATGTGTTGGTGTTTCCCTGAGTATCACTATAACTCAGTAATGAATTGGATACTTTTTAGATTTCAGTTTTTTGTCACAGCTCCACATACCATTAAGCCTATGTTCACTAGCACAAGGAACAAATATTATAAAACAGCTAACCAACCCCCCCTCTTTGTCACCTTTAGAGGCAAGGCTTCATTGCAATACAGTTCGGATTGATATATAGTTATGTGCTATAACTGTATTTGCAAGGTTTTTCCTCTTTACACTTTTTTTGAATATATTTCTTAATAATAATTTAGTTAATCAACTTAAGTAATATAAGTACTATTCCCCATACACTCGCCCTGTCCCTTTACCTTATAGTCTAATTCACACCCCCCCCAATAGTGATCACCCCAATACCACAGTGTTTTTGTATACACAAGTACAGCACTGAGTAATATAATTGATGTCCTTATTCTGCACTAAGTTATCATGTATTCTCACATCCTTCGCTCACAGCAAGTCACTTTTTCCTTCCCTATTCCTTATCTGTGATCACCAAGTAATGTCTTTATGCACTTAAACTTAAGTTTACATCACACTTTTGATCTTCCATCACTATATTTATCCCGTCACCGAAACAATACATATTATTCAATATAATTAATTCATTCTATATAGAACACTGCCTTTATTTGATATAGGAACAATTAATAAATATATAAGTCACTATTGAAAAACATACATTTCTAATAGAACCAGACTTTTGCAACAAATATATAATAAATAATAATCGTTAACGTCTGAAGATGAATTGATATATAATCAAACTGGATAAATATGTAAATGTCAATATAGACTTATTATTTTATGATACTCATTTTCATCATACTTTAATAATTTACCCAATTGATCATGCATTCATCGTAAAGATCCAAAATTAATACAGATACTTGTTCCATTCATAATAAACACACATTCGTTTTTCTGTTTCTGTATTTCCAACCCCACTAATACTCTCAGCAACCAATCCAGCTCACAATAACATTGCCTAATTTTGATTGCCGTGCCTCCTCGAGTTAGGATGGCTCGGATTTGCTCCAGATTGCAAATCAGGGTGGAGCCTAGGTGATAAAACACCCGACGGCGCGAGCGCGCGCTCACCTTTTAGGTGAGCTATTAGGTCGGCGAAACATGTTAGGGGAGGGTGTTGAACCTCTTTCAACCCCCATTATTTTTTAAATTCAGCATTTAGTTTGGGCCGCCTAAAAACCAATAATATGGCTAACTGATGTACTATACATTAGAACGAGTCTTATCTAAGTGTTGAGACAAACAGAACTTGCTACGGCAAGACTTTATATAACTTTTTAAGTGTGAATCTGTGTTATGCTTGATACTTTTTAGAATTTAATTTAATGGAGCTGTGAATTTGAGTGGTTGATGGTTGTGTTCTGTGCCAATAGCTTTCGCAAGAAGTTCACAGTGAATCATAAACAAGCCACAGTATCTATCTACCTGTAAAGATATTATATTAGAGTGCTTTCTAGAGAATCTATAACAGTAATACAAATTAACATCATTTGAGCACTCTTAGCTGAATCTATGCACCTAGATTAGAATTTAATATAGTTGCCAATAGATACCTGCCGCTATCTGAGCAATACTGAAATTATTTGGCAGTATATGCATTGGTAACTTAGATATTTACCTTAAAGGTCATACCATTAGGGAGTATTAGGCTGCAACTACTATTTAAAAAGATTCATATTGAATCAAGAAGATTGATACATTTCTGCTTATGTAACTTCACTAGTTACAATATATTATATATTTGAAGCAATCTGGCCAGCACTCCCCCATATAAAGTGGTATAATTCTAACTAAGTACAGGGGGCCCTCGTTTTACAACAGTTCAATTTACACCGTTTCAGAATAACAACCTTTTTTCCAGTCATGTGACTGCTATTGAAAAGCGTTGAGAAGCAGTGCATTGATTTAAATAGCCAGTAGGTGGAGCTGTCCGCTTGTGTTGCAGCAAAGCCGAGCAAGCTGAAATTAATCAGTTTAACCAGACCTGAGCTATCGAGCAGATTTCAAAGGAACAAGATCTTCCTGTCTATAAATCAGTCCAGATAGGAATGCATAGAAATAACTGTTTGCTGAAAAATGCAAGTGAAGTCTGTCTTGTGTGATTATTCTATTAGGTTTATCATGCTGTTTAGCAAATGTTTTTGTTCATTTAACTTAGTTTAATTATAAATTTTGTTTTGTGTCATTATTTTATTAGGTTTATAATGAAGTTTAGCTTTTAAAGTCTTCATTTTAAAGCTTTAAAAATAATGTATTAGGTGTTACTTATGACAATTTTGTGAGGGGCCTGGAACCTATCTCCCTCACTTCCCATTGACTTACATTATAAACTGGGTTTCAATTTACAACAGTTTCGATTTACAACCATTCCTTCTGGAAGCTAACCCCGGCATAAACTGAGGGCTACCTGTATAAAAATTTAACGCTCACACCACACATACTACAAGTTACATCACCTTCTGAGAGTGACAAACTATTAATTAAACTAACTAATAGACTGAGAAGCAGTCAGTTTCAGTTATCTTGTATTACCAGATAATAACTGAAATCTGAGTACAGATTGCAGACATAAAGCAATCCAAAGCTCTAGAGCCAATGACAAAATACATCAGACTGATAATAAAGCTAATCAACTGATTGTGAATCAGTATAAGTCCATCAGTTTGTACTTTCAGACAACAATTTAAATCTAAGTAATGATTGCAGATACTAGATAATTGAAACCAATGAGCCAATGGTAAAAGACATTTAGTAACCAAAAGGATAAAAATCTGGGTACTTCACCTATATTTACTTTCATAAATAATTGTACTATCTCGTATTACTTGATAATAATTAAAATCTAAAGTACAGATTGCAGACACAAAAGCAATCTAAAGCACATGAGCCTATGATAAAAGACATTAAGTTAACAATAAAGCTAATCAACCAACTGTGAATTGGTAAACGCTCAACTTAGTAATTCCAAATAAAACAATATAAACCCAAGTAATGATTGCAGATACAAGGCAATCTAAATATATGAGCCAATGACAAAAGACATCTAACAACCAAAAGTACAAAATACGGGTACTTCACCGACATTTATTTTTATAAATAACTGCTTATCCAATTGAGCTCAATCTGTTATTATTTTTTCTCACTATGATTTAGTGTACTATTATAAACAAGAGAAAAATACAATAAACTCAAGATCACCAACCTGATAAACCTAAAAAGTATCCAATTCATTACTGAGCTATAGTGATACTCAGGGAAACACCAACACATACTTATTCTTTTGTCTTCTCCCAGGAGATTTAAATACATTCCATCTCCACATTATTTAGATAGTATTGTGACCAGATTCTCACACCTCTTAATTTAATAACATGGTTAACACTGAGTTATGTGACAGAATCGTTCTATTGGCCCACTCTTTTTGTGTTTTTTAACTTTTTATGTTGTGTGTTCTGTTTTTTAATGAAACTAATGAAGGTTAAATTTTAATTTAAATCACCAACTTCACCCTACTACTGGTGTTCTAATCACAAATTCAGTAGATTATAGACTATGGGGAGAATGAAGTGCTAAGAAATGCATACTTTCTCAACTTCTATGTTGATCCTGTTCTTCTAGTTAATTCATGCATAAGCACTCAAGCTCAGGAAATTAATCCATTTTGATAAAAGCATCTCCCCCATACCACTGTAGTGCTGTTGCACCCTTTTTTCTTTCAATAGGTTTTACTTTTATTTCACAGGTAAGTTTGTACTTATTTTAACTAGGTAGTTAGTAAATAGTTAATAACTATTTACTAACTAGTCTACCTAGTTAAAATAAATACAAACCTACCTGTGAAATAAAAACATAAGCTAGCTACACTATAACTATGTTATATTGTAGCTAGCTTAGGTTTTATTTTTATTTCACAGGTAAGATGTCTTTAGTTTTAAATAGGTATTATTTAGTTAATAATTATAACTTTAATTTAGGTCTATTTTAATTATGTTATAGTTGGGGGTGTTAGGTTTAGAGTTAGGTTTAGGGTTAGGTTTAGGATTAGGTTTAGGGGGTTAATATAGTTTAATTTAGGTTTGTTGCGATGTGGGGGACTGGCAGTTTAGGGGTTAATAGGTTTATTTAGTGGTAGTGATGTGGGAGGCCAGAGGTTTAGGGGTTAATAACTTTATTTAGTGGCTGCGATGTCAGGGAGACGCATAATAGGGGTTTATATCTTTATTATAGTGTGGGTGATGTTGGGGTGAGGGGAAATAGGGGTTAATAACTTTATTATAGTGGTGGGCATATTGGGAGCGGCAGATTAGGGGTTAATAGATGTATTTCGGTGGCAGCGATGTTGGGGCGGCATATTAGGGGTTAATAAGTTCATGTAGGTGTTGGTGATATCAGGGGAAGCAGATTAGAGGTGTTTAGACGTGGGGTTTATGTTAGGTTGTTAGGTTTAAACTTAACTTTTTTTCCCCCCATTGACATCAATGGGGTTGCATTTAGAGCTTTTCATTCCGCGATCACAGGTGTTAGGTTTTTTTCTAACACTTGAGGTCTATGGGGAAAGCGTGGACGAGCAAGTCAAACCAGCACTTGTATTTTGTGCGGTATGGATCTCAACGCAACCATATCACATGCACAAAGCGGCTTTTTCAAAACTCATAATGGCAGCGCTATGGAGGGTGAAATAACGCAACTTTTGTTGTGTTCATTTCGCACCCTCTATAGCGCAAAACTTGTAATCTAGGTGAATGTTCTTAGCTTTTATTCTACTTAGCTTTCTTAGTACTCAGCTTTCAAGACACCAATCTCTCAATGTACCCAACTTCAACATACACAGTCCCCAGTGTACCTAAATCTGCATGTGCCCAGCTGTATGGTTCTAGACTCTCTCACTGCTCCACTAAACGCCTTTTATAAAAAGGAAACGTTACTATTACCACTTCTCCTTTATAGAAAAGTGCAATGTCGAAAATATATACAGGTAGCCCTCAGTTATGCCAGAGTTAGGTTCCAGAAGGAATGGTTGTAAATCGAAACCGTTGTAAATTGAAACCCAGTTTATATTGTATGTCAATGGGAAGTGAGGGAGTTAGGTTCCAGAAGGAATGGTTGTAATTCGAAACCGTTGTAAATTGAAACCCAGTTTATAATGTAAGTCAATGGGAAGTGAGGGAGTTAAGTTACAGGCCCCTCTCAAAATTGTCATAAGTAACACCTAATACATTCTTTTTAAAGCTTTGAAATGAAGACTTTAAATGCTAAACAGCATTATAAACCTAATAAAATAATCACACAACACATAATATATAATTAAACTAAGTTAAATTAACAAAAACATTTGCTAAACAGAATTATAAACCTAATAAAATAATCACACAACACATACTTTACTTGCATTTTCTGCAAACAGTTCTTTCTATGCATTCCAATCTGGACTGATTTATAGACGGGAATATCTTGTTCCTTTGAAATCTGCTCCATAGCTTAGGTCTGGTTAAACTGATTAATTTCAGCTTGCTTGGCTTTGCTGCAACACAAGCGGACAGCTCCACCTACTGGCTATTTTAATCAATGCACTGCTTCTCAATGCTTTTTAATAGCAGTCACATGACTGGAAAAAAAGGTTGTTATTCTGAAACGATGCAAATTGAACCGTTGTAAATCGAGGGCCACCTGTATTTATATTTCAAATTTAAAAAAAAATCTGTAATTTTAAAATTAATTTTCTCCTTCATTCTAAACTTAAAATCTGATTGTAATAATGTGATCACTTACTTCTCTCTCACCCATGAAAGTTAAATACACAGTACATTGCTTTTAAATGTCCTTTTGTGTATTCATTTACAATATGTAACAAATGTTCTGTTCAGTAATAAAAAATAAAGTACAAATAAACTATAACTAGGGATCTGAATCAGCAGCATCATCGCATCTGGATATAAAATACTGTTGAGACATAATGCATTTTTTAGCAATAAATAACAGGAAATATGTTTTCCACATTGATTAATATTTGGATTCAAAATCTGACCTCTTCTAATTTAGATATCCGCTGCTTAAATTCATCTCTGCTGATTTGGGAAGAATAAGTTCATTACAAAATCTCTTTTTCTTGGTTAGATGAATTTATATGGAAATTAATAGATCTATTACATAATTAGATTTTCACTCAACTAAAACAAATGTATGAAATAATGGAAAATTTCTAAATAAATACCTGCAGGTAACGTATTCAGCTGATTTTATTTGTAAAGCCGGCACTTGAAAAGCACATAAAAATCAAGGGCAATATCATTAGGTTTAGTCAAGCAGATTCCAGTAATATGCTGCTTGCCTGCAATGTTTAAGCCTATAGTGGAGATACTGACAACTATTCTCTAATTTAATACTACAGCAATTACTTCAGTGATTATCACTTTCATTCATCAGAATTCAATTTGCTCCTTAGTCGTCATCCCACGAGCAACTTTGATTTAAAAAAAATCTGGCATAAACATTTTTTTAACACAAAGTACATATTTAGTTTTTTATTTATAAACAGCATGAAAGGCACTGAGTTGTTGGTATAGCATTTAGCTAAATGTAATGTCCAATAATGTTGATTTAAGTGATTTATTGATTGTGTTAAAATTGTGTTTTAAAGATAATTATTTAAACTGTTCTATACAATATGAATTTAAAGTTGAGTATGAATTAATAGCCAGATGAACAGCAAGTGTGGACGTTCCTCCAGACTCTTTTTTGTGCAGTTTGTTCATCAAATATCTTTCATTTTATCCAGTGAAAAAGGCAAATTCATTTTAATACAATTTTTCCATTTCATGAATGATTCCAAAAGTAAAAACAGAGTGTATTAATTTATTTATGTTTATAAGTTAATTATTAAGCAGAAATGAAAGTGATGCAGAAACTTAAATGCATCAATTCCATTCCAAAAGTAAAACTTAATTTTAACAAAAATAAAATAATTTTCCTATTTTAATTTTCTTGTAATATTGCTGCAGCTCAAATTTAAGGAATCATAATTTACACAGTGATAATTCATAGGTTAGTAGTATAGTTAATGCTCATAAAAGTGAAATCTCATTGTAATTTGATGATTTGTAAGGTGACACTGAATATGAATTTAAGGCTTGGTTAATAAAGCCTGTGATAGCCAATCATTCACCTAGATTACAAGTTTGGCGCTATAGAGGGTGTGACACAAAGACAGCAAAACTTCCGTTATTTAACCCTCCATAGCGCTGCCATTACAAGTTTTGAAACAGCCGGCTCGTGCGTGCGATATGGTGCTTTTCAGCTCGATACCGCACAAAAAACAAGTGCTGTTTTGATGTGGTCGTGCAGGCTTTCCCCATAAACATTAATGGGGACAGCGGGTCAGAAAACACCTGTTCAAATCAGCCAATAGGATTTAAGCAGCTCTCATTCTATTGACTGATTCGAATCAGCCAATAGAATGAGAGCTGCTTAAATCATATTGGCTGATTTGAACAGCCAATGGGAATTTAGCAGCTCTAATTTCCATTGGCTGATTCAAATTTTTCAGCCAATAGGAAAGCAAGGGACGACATCTTGAAACGGCTCCCTTGCATTGAAGATTCAGTGTACGGCGGCGACCGTATGAAGAGGATGCTCCGAGTAGGAGGTCTTCAGGATGGACCCACTCCACGCTGCCGGGTTCAAGATAGAAGATGCCGCCTGGGTGAAGATTGAAGAGGCCATCTGGATGAAGACTTCTCGCTGCTTGGATGAGGACTTCGCCTCGGAATGAATATTGAAGAGGCCGTCTGGATGAAGACTTCTCGCCATCTGGATGAAGATCATTCTAACGGCACTTCAAAAACGGTAAGTGGATCTTCGGGGGTTAGTTTTTTTTAAGGGTTTTTTAGAGGGGGTTTTTTTGTTTAAGGTTTGGGCAGCAAAGGAACTAAATACCCTTTTAAGGGTAATGTCCATCCAAATGCCCTTTTCAGAGCAATGGGTAGCTTATGTTTTTTTATAGTTAGGCTTTTTATTTTGGGGGGTTGGTTGGGTGGTGGGTTTTGCTGTTGGGGTGGTCTTTGTATTTTTTTTACAGGTAAAAGAGCTGTTTAACTTAAAACAATGCCCTATAAAAGGCCCTTTTAAAGGGCTATTGGTAGTTTATTGTAGGCTAGGGTTTTTTTATTTTGGGTGGGCTTTTTTTATTTTGATAGGGCTATTAGATTAGGTGCAATTCTTTTTTATTTTTGATAATTTCTTTTGTTATTTTTCGAAATTTAGTGTTTGTTATTTTTTGTAGTTTAGTCTTTTTTATTTTTTGTAATTAGATACTTTGTAATTTTTAGAGTAGTGTTAGTATTTTTTTAAAGTGTAGTTTAGTTTAATTTATTGGTAGTTAGTTTAATTTTAGTTTAATAATTATATTAGTTTAATTGCTAGTTTAAACTTAGTTTTTTTAATTTGACAGGTAAGTTTTAATTTAATTTAAGATAGGGAAATTGTAATTTTAATCTAAAGTTAGGGGGGTATTAGGTTTAGGGATTACAAGTTTAATTTAGTTTATTGTGATGTGGGGGGCTTTCGGTTTAGGGGTTAATAGTTTATTTTCATATATTTCATTGTGGGGGGCTTGCAGTTTAGGGGTTAATAGGTTTATTATAGTGGCAGCAGTGTAGGGCTTAAAAACTTAAGTATAGTGGGGGGAGACGGCAGATTAGGGGTTAATAATATTTAAATAGTGTGTGTGAGTGTCTGTAGTAATAGTTGTAGGATCCCTTATCGCCATAGCTATATGATTAGGGTGGTACTAATATCCCCTATTATTGGCCCATGCTAATATGTATAGGCCTAAGATAGCTCCCTTTGCCTACTAATATCCTTAGGTTACCCTCATTCTTTCCTATATAATATTGGGTCTTATAATAATAGGGATTTTTAACCATACTAGTCCCTTGTAAGTGTGACCTGTCCTTTCTTTTCCTTATCTATACCATATGCGATATGTTGGTACAGTTAGTCCTAAACCCCTAGCATTTTTAAAGTTTAGCATATTTTTCCATAATTGTCACTTATTATTTTCACATATGTAGAACCACTTATGCCATTAGATTGCATGTAATATTGATTATGTATTTATTTTTCTTTTAGCCTCCTAGGGGTGGGGCATGCGCCACCGATATTAGCGCAGTGATGTCATGGGACGCACTTCCGGGTCTGCCTCTGACACCGCAGCATAATGGGCTTCATATAATACTTTTTGGTGAGTACCTTTACACATTGTTTATTCCACTTGAGTCTGAGGACGGGGTTTACTCCCCAAAAACGTTAACTCCACAAAAAAAATTTGTTTTTATTTACGGCAAGTGTACCTTTTGGACTACTTATTAGTTACAAGACTTCCACAGTTTCATATCTGTACAATATATGTAATTTATTCATCATTTCATAGTACATCAGTACATGGCCAATGTTTCAGCCCCAACCTGGGCCTTTATCAAGGTACACAAAAATATAGTTAAAATTTCACTTTTAGAGCCCCATTTATTAAGCTGTTGATGAAGCTTCTGTTCCTCAGCATTTCAGGCTCACTTGTGCGGCCAAATGATAATAGCTGTTGATCAACAAACACCAGAACCAATACACCAAACAAACAAAAAAAAACATAGATCTAAAATGGTGGATTTGCAGTCTTTCATCCCTATTACCTGCCTGAACCAATAAAAAATATTGACACTATTACCATCATGAACATGGCTCTTACCACTGAGTGCTTCCTTTTATGGTGGGTTAATAGGGTTAACCCCTTAAGGACCAAGGACGTACGCCACACGTCCTCAAAAAAAATACAGTTAATGACCGAGGACGTGTGGCGTACGTCCTTGGTCTGGAAAGCAGCTGGAAGCGATCCTGCTCGCTTCCAGTTGCTTTCCGGTTATTGCAGTGATGCCTCGATATGGAGGCATCCTGCAATAACATTTTTTAGCAATCCGGTGCAGAGAGAGCCACTCTGTGGCCCTCTCTGCACTGGACATCACCGGCTAAATCCGTTGGTGGGTGGGAGCCGGTTCGGGAGGCGGGTGGCGGCCATCGATGGCCCTGATGATGTGGAGGGGGGCGGGATCGTGGGCGGGGGTGATCGGGGCGCGCACGGACGCGCGCACGTGCACGGGAGGGCGGGGGCGGGCGCGTGCACGGGGAGGGAGCGGGTGGGAGCCGCTACACTACAGAAAAATTATGTACTCAAAAGTTTTAAAAGTACTAACTATTGACATTAAAATGCATTAGTTAGGGGGTGGGGGATTGGTCTGTGGGGGGAGGGGAAGCTACACTACAGAAAAACAACATAAAAATAAAAAATAAACTATTTCTCTTGCAAACTGGGTACTGGCAGACAGCTGCCAGTACCCAAGATGGCCCCCAATAAATCAGAGGGGGGGTTAGAGAGCTGTTTTGGGGGGGATCAGGGAGGTTGGGGGCTAAGGGGGGATCCTACAAAGTAGCATATGTAAATATGCTAAAAATTTATTTTATTTTTTTAAAAAAAAAAACTTTTATTTTAGTACTGGCAGACTTTCTGCCAGTACTTAAGATGGCGGGGACAATTGTGGTGTGGGGGAGGGAAGGGAGCTGTTTGGGAGGGATCAGGGGGTCTGATGTGTCAGGTGGGAGGCTGATCTCTACACTAAAGCTAAAATTAACCCTGCAAGCTCCCTACAAACTACCTAATTAACCCCTTCACTGCTAGCCATAATACACGTGTGATGCGCAGCAGCACTTAGCGGCCTTCTAATTACCAAAAAGCAATGCCAAAGTCATATATGTCTGCTATTTCTGAACAAAGGGGATCCCAGAGAAGCATTTACAACCATTTGTGCCATAATTGCACAAGCTGTTTGTAAATAATTTCAGTGAGAAACCTAAAATTGTGAAAAATTTAGCGTTTTTTTTTAATTTGATTGCATTTGGCGGTGAAATGGTGGTATGAAATATACCAAAATGGGCCTAGATCAATACTTGGGGTTGTCTACTACACTACACTAAAGCTAAAATTAAGCCTAGAAGCTCCCTACATGCTCCCTTATTAACCCCTTCACTGCTGGGCATAATACACGTGTGGTGCGCAGTCGCATTTAGCAGCCTTCTAATTAGTAAAAAGCAAAACCAAAGCCATATATGTCTGCTATTTATGAACAAAGGGGATCCCAGAGAAGCATTTACAACCATTTATGCTATAATTGCATAAGTTGTTTGTAAATAATTTCAGTGAGAAACCTAAAGTTTGTGAAAAAAATTGTGAAAAAGGGAACAATTTTTTTTATTTGATCGCATTTGGCGGTGAAATGGTGGCATGAAATATACCAAAATGGGCCTAGATCAATACTTTGGGATGTCTTCTAAAAAAAAATATATATACATGTCAATGGATATTTAGGGATTCCTGAAAGATATCAGGGTTCCAATGTAACTAGCGCTCATTTTGAAAAAAAGTGGTTTGGAAATAGCAAAGTGCTACTTGTATTTATGGCCCTATAACTTGCAAAAAAAGCAAAGAACATGTAAACATTGGGTATTTCTAAACTCACAACAAAATTTAGAAACTATTTAGCATGTTTTTTGGGTGGTTGTAGATGTGTAACAGATTTTGGGGGTCAAAGTTAGAAAAAGTGTGTTTTTTTTCCATTTTTTCCTCATATTTTATAATTTTTTTTATAGTAAATTATAAGATATGATGAAAATAATGGTATATTTTGAAAGTCCATTTAATGGCGAGAAAAACAGTATATAATATGTGTGGGTACAGTAAATGAGTAAGGGGAAAATTACAGCTAAACATAAACACCACAGAAATGTAAAAATAGCCTTGGTCCCAAACGGACAGAAAATGGAAAAGTGCTGTGGTCATTAAGGGGTTAATGAAGACCATGGGACCATGTATTAAAAGGCGGGTGGACAGCTTCTCAACAGAAGCTGCTCACCAGCCTTCGCTGCATACAGGCAGTGGTTGCTTCGTACATGGAGCCCTGTCTGTGTATGTTTTGCAACCGGGTAGATTGGCATTTATTTTTTATTAAAATAATATTGTAATATTATTTACCGATAGCTAATCTTTGGTACTAATCTGCATTCTTTTGGTAAATGTCAATATATTGTAGAAACGTTTTATTCATATTTTTAAATGTACCTATTGAGGATGATGACATTTAATATTGTTTCTATTTTTCATTTATATATTTTTTTTTATTTACTTTTATTTTTATTCACCACACACATGTTTTTAGAAAGAAAATACATTATTTAAAGATAACGTAAAAGAAAAAAATAATAAATACACTTTCCAAGTACAAACAAAGCTGTAAAGGTTATAGTTGCATTCTCAATCTTAAATTCTGATTTTCAACTTGCTACTTCTTCTTTAAGGATAAGAGGAAATAGAATATGAAAAGGGGAATATAAAATTCTCACCATATTCTTCTTTTGTTTTCTAAATGGAAAGTCTCTGAAACCAAGAATATATGTAAAATATGAATTTGCATACTGAAATCCTGAATTTTTGCTTTTTGAAATTAAAGCTTTTGGCATCTACTTATCAAGCCGTCAACTTACTTGTATTCAACTGCACCAATATGCTCACCTAAGTTTGCCTAACATTGCGGCCGCGGACCTGAATACGCTCTCCAAAGTTACCAAAAAAGCTGTCAAAAAGCTGCGCACCAAGTACGGGGCAATGAGCAGCAGACTGTTGTTCCAATCAGCCAATAGAATGCGAGCTCAATCCTATTGGCTGATTGCATCAGCCAATAGGATTGAACTTAAATCCTATTGCCTGATTGCATCAGCCAATAGGATTTTTTCTACCTTAATTCCGATTGACTGATAGAATTCTATCAGCCAATCGGAATCTAAGGGATGCCATCTTGGATGACGTCACTTAAAGGTACCTTCATTCAGCAAGAAGACGTCGGCTGAAGAGGATGCTCCACGTCGGATGTCTTGAAGATGGAGCCGCTCCGCGCTGGATGGATGAAGATAGAAGATGCCGTCTGGATGAAGACTTCTGCCTGTCTGGAGGACGTTTTCTGCACGGCTTGGATGAAGACTTCTGCCCATCTGGAGGACCACTTCTGCCGGATTCGTTGAGGACTTTGGCCCGGTTGGGTGAAGACTTCTCCCGGTAAGGTGATCTTCAAGAGTTGATTACTTTGGGGCAATGCCCCGCAAAAGGCCCTTTTAAGGGCTATTTGTAATTTAGTGTAGGGTAGGGCTTTTTTGTATTTTTTGGGGGGGGGTATTTTGTTAGGGGGATTAGATTAGGTGTAATTAGTTTAAAAATCTTGTAATTTGTGTATTATTTTCTGTAATTTAGTGTTTGCTTTTTTTTTGTACTTTAGATAATTTTATTTAATTGTATTTAATGTAGGGAAATAATTTAATTATAGTGTAGTATTAGGTGTTAGTGTAACATAGGTTAGGTTTTATTTTACAGGTATATTTGTATTTATTTTAGCTAGGAAGTTAGTAAATAGTTAATAACTATTTAGTAACTATTTTACCTAGTTAAAATAAATAAAAACTTGCCTGTAAAATAAAAATAAACCCTAAGCTAGCTACAGTGTAACTATTAGTTATATTGTAGCTAATTTAGGGTTTATTTTACAGGTAAGTATTTAGTTTTAAATAGGAATAATTTAGTTAATTATAGGAATATTTATTTAAATTATATTTAAGTTGGGGGGGTTAGATTTAGGTTTAGGGGTTAATAAATTTAATATAGTGATGGCAGTATAGGGGGTGGCAGATTAGGGGTTAATAAGTATAATGTAGGTGGCGGCAGTGTAGGGGGGGCAGATTAGGGGTTAATAAGTTTAATGTAGGTGACGGCAGTGTAGGAGGACAGTTTAGGGGTTAATAAGTATAATGTAGGCGGCGGCAGTGTAGGGGGGGCAGATTAGGGGTTAATAAGTATAATGTAGGTGGCGGCAGTGTAGGGGGGCAGATTAGGGGTTAATAAGTATAATGTAGGTTGCGGCGGTGTAGGGGGGTCAGATTAGGAGTTAATAAGTATAATGTAGGTGGCGGTGGTGTAGGGGGCGGCAGATTAGGGGTGTTTAGACTCGGGGTACATGTTAGGGTGTTAGGGGTAAACATTACCATAGGAATCAATGGGATATCGGGCAGCAGCGAACATAAGCTTTTGCTGCTTTCAGACTCCCATTGATTCCTATGGTATCCGCCACCTCTAGGGCGGCGGATTGAAAACCAGGTACGCTGGGCTGGAATAGTGGCGAGCGTACCTGTTAGGAATTTGTTAACTAGCAAAAGTAGTCAGATAGTTTTGAATCTGCATTCGGAACATCTGTAATGACGTAAGCATCGATCTGTGTCGGACTTTGCCCAGCGGATCATATGTTACGTCACAAAATTCTACTTTTGCCGGTCTGTAGGGTTTGATAACTAAGGGGAATCAGGCTCGCCAAATTTCAGCGTATTTGCAGTTGACGGCTTGATAAATAGATGCCTTTGTGTCTCTTTGAAAAACATATCATTGTGTCTTCTAATTAATTGTTCAAGGATTAAAATGTCATAATTCTTCTTTGTGCCATTACTGTTTTATTTAATTTACAGTGTTTAAGTATTAAGTTCCAGTGTATCAAAATCATATAATTAATAATGGTAATAATTTGTTTGTAATATGTTGCTTCTAAAAAAAAAGTATAACAATTTTTATGTTTACATGTTAAAGGGACACTGAACCCAAATTTTTTCTTTCGTGATTCAGATAGAGCATGCAATTTTAAACAACTTTCTAATTTACTCCTATTATCAATTTTTCTTCATTCTCTTGCTTTCTTTATTTGAAAAATAAGGCATTTAAGCTATTTTTTGGTTCAGGACCATGGAAAGCACTTGTTTATTGGTAGGTGAATTTACCCACCAATCAGCAAGAACATCACAGTGTGTTCACCAAAAAATGGGCCAGCATCTAAACTTACATTCTTGCATTTCAAATAAAGATAAAAAAAGAATGAAAAGAATTTGATAATAGGAGTAAATTAGAAAGTTGCTTAAAATTGCATGCTCTATCTGAATCACAATAGAAACAAATTGGGTTCAGTGTCCCTTTAATAGTTCTTTTGGAAAGAAAATAAAACGGATTTTTAAAACATAAGAACATTATTAAAAAGCAATTAAATTTGCATTTGCTAATATAAACTTTTGATGGTGATATTTTTCTTTTTCAGAGAAGCTTTGCTAAAGCTTCAAATACTTTGGAAAGTAGTATCAATCGCTGATTGTATTAACCCCTTAATGACCACAATGTACCCTGTATGTCACTGGTCGTTAAGGGTTTTTTCAGGACATAATAGCACAAGTCTAGCAAGAACACGCTATTAATGCCCTCCCTCCAGCAGGCTTTGTGGAATAGAGCAGTCTCAACGCTGGTGGAAAGACCACGCTATAAAACAATCAAGTCCCAAAAAAAGGCCAGCGACATACAGGGTACGTCGCTGGTCCTTAAGGGGTTAATAAGATTTTGTTCCATTTTCTTTGAAAAATGATAGCTTTTTGCGAATAAACATTTGATAAAAAGGGGATATTGAATTTACTTTAAATATTGGATGAGAATAACAACGTATTCCTTAACTATAGAATTATAGTAGTGTATCACTTAAATATACTCCAAAAGATGACTATTTTTGATGTTTAACAAACTTTTTAAAATATATATTTACCTTATGAATGTTCCCCTTTTTAAATATACTTTTACTTTCTTGTTTTCCAAATGCATTATGTTTGTTTTTGTTCTGTTTTCTTCATGTTTTTATTTTGTTTTTCCTAAATTTCATTTTCTTATTTTGTTTAGCTTTAAAATGTTTATTTTTTTGTATTCACCCCACTATTCCCCATTTGAATCTTCAAACTATTTCACTAACACAAACCCTTTTATTAATTATTTTATTTTATTATTTTTTATATTATTACCCTCATCTATTTGTCTTTCCATCTCTGTCTCTCTCCTGTTTTATGCTCACCCTAATTATCTCTTTATTTATGTGTATATAAAATTGACAAAGTTGCGCAAGAGAAGAATTAAACATTCGAGGTAAATTTCATAAATTACTAAGCTAAATTACTGCTTAAGGCAGCAGAGAAAAAAAATAAAAAATTTCGAAGGACAAAAAGCAGCAATCATCTATATAAAACAGTTGTAAAGAAGCATGAGGTCAAAAAATGAATCAAATGACTTTTATTGCTAGAAAAAATAACATCTAAGCCTACAATTCTGGATGATAACACTAGATTCTATTTTATTGCAACTGTAAAAAAGACAGAAGTTTTTGCAAGGAGATATAAACCATGAATAATAGATACTGCATTTATTTTCATTGCCAGATTTTTTATGATAAATAGAATGAAACATGACCTGGTCTTTTGGTAATGTTAACATACTATAAATAAATACTATAAAAATAATAAGTTCACCCTATCTAAGGCCTAGATTTAGAGTTTGGCGGTAGCCGTCAAAACCAGCGTTAGAGGCTCCTAACGCTGGTTTTGGCCGCCCGCTGGTATTTGGAGTCAGTGATTAAAGGGTCTAACGCTCACTTTACAGCCGCGACTTTTCCATACCGCAGATCCCCCTACGCCATTTGCGTAGCCTATCTTTTCAATGGGATCTTCCTAACGCCGGTATTTAGAGTCGTTTCTGCAGTGAGCGTTAGAGCTCTAACGACAAGATTCCAGCCGCCTGAAAATAGCAGGAGTTAAGAGCTTTCTGGCTAACGCCGGTTTATAAAGCTCTTAACTACTGTACCCTAAAGTACACTAACACCCATAAACTACCTATATACCCCTAAACCGAGGTCCCCCCACATCGCCGCCACTCGATTAAAATTTTTAACCCCTAATCTGCCGACCGCCACCTACGTTATACTTATGTACCCCTAATCTGCTGCCCCTAACACCGCCGACCCCTGTATTATATCTATTAACCCCTAACTTGCCCCCCACAACGTCGCCGCAAGCTACTTAAAATAATTAACCCCTAATCTTCCGACCGCAAATCGCCGCCACCTACGTTATCCCTATGTACCCCTAATCTGCTACCCCTAACATCGCCGACCCCTATGTTATATTTATTAACCCCTAATCTGCCCCCCTCAACGTCGCCGACACCTACCTACACTTATTAACCCCTAATCTGCCGAGCGGACCTGAGCGCTACTATAATAAAGTTATTAACCCCTAATCCGCCTCACTAACCCTATCATAAATAGTATTAACCCCTAATCTGCCCTCCCTAACATCGCCGACACCTACCTTCAATTATTAACCCCTAATCTGCCGACCGGAGCTCACCGCTATTCTAATAAATGTATTAACCCCTAAAGCTAAGTCTAACCCTAACACTAACACCCCCCTAAGTTAAATATAATTTTTATCTAACGAAATAAATTAACTCTTATTAAATAAATAATTCCTATTTAAAGCTAAATACTTACCTGTAAAATACATCCTAATATAGCTACAATATAAATTATAATTATATTATAGCTATTTTAGGATTAATATTTATTTTACAGGCAACTTTGTAATTATTTTAACCAGGTACAATAGCTATTAAATAGTTAAGAACTATTTAATAGTTACCTAGTTAAAATAATAACAAATTTACCTGTAAAATAAATCCTAACCTAAGATATAATTAAACCTAACACTACCCTATCAATAAAATAATTAAATAAACTACCTACAATTACCTACAATTAACCTAACACTACACTATCAATAAATTAATTAAACACAATTGCTACAAATAAATACAATTAAATAAACTATCTAAAGTACAAAAAATAAAAAAGAACTAAGTTACAGAAAATAATAAAATATTTACAAACATAAGAAAAATATTACAACAATTTTAAACTAATTACACCTACTCTAAGCCCCCTAATAAAATAACAAAGCCCCCCAAAATAAAAAATTCCCTACCCCTATTCTAAAATACAAATATTACAAGCTCTTTTACCTTACCAGCCCTGAACCGGGCCCTTTGCGGGGCATGCCCCAAGAATTTCAGCTCTTTTGCCTGTAAAAAAAAACATACAATACCCCCCCCCCAACATTACAACCCACCACCCACATACCCCTAATCTAACCCAAACCCCCCTTAAATAAACCTAACACTACCCCCCTGATGATCTTCCTACCTTGTCTTCACCATGCCAGGTTCACCGATCCGTCCTGGCTCCAAGATCTTCATCCAACCCAAGCGGGGGCTAGACATCCACTGAAGAAGTCCAGAAGAGGGTCCAAAGTCTTCCTCCTATCCGGCAAGAAGAGGACATCCGGACCGGCAAACATCTTCTCCAAGCGGCATCTTCTATCTTCTTCCATCCGATGACGACCGGCTCCATCTTGAAGACCTCCAGCGCGGATCCATCCTCTTCTTCCGACGACTAGACGACGAATGACGGTTCCTTTAAGGGACGTCATCCAAGATGGCGTCCCTCGAATTCCGATTGGCTGATAGGATTCTATCAGCCAATCGGAATTAAGGTAGGAATTTTCTGATTGGCTGATGGAATCAGCCAATCAGAATATAGTTCAATCCGATTGGCTGATCCAATCAGCCAATCAGATTGAGCTCGCATTCTATTGGCTGATCGGAACAGCCAATAGAATGCGAGCTCAATCTGATTGGCTGATTGGATCAGCCAATCGGATTGAACTATATTCTGATTGGCTGATTCCATCAGCCAATCAGAAAATTCCTACCTTAATTCCGATTGGCTGATAGAATCCTATCAGCCAATCGGAATTCGAGGGACGCCATCTTGGATGACGTCCCTTAAAGGAACCGTCATTCGTCGTCTAGTCGTCGGAAGAAGAGGATGGATCCGCGCTGGAGGTCTTCAAGATGGAGCCGGTCGTCATCGGATGGAAGAAGATAGAAGATGCCGCTTGGAGAAGATGTTTGCCGGTCCGGATGTCCTCTTCTTGCCGGATAGGAGGAAGACTTTGGACCCTCTTCTGGACTTCTTCAGTGGATGTCTAGCCCCCGCTTGGGTTGGATGAAGATCTTGGAGCCAGGACGGATCGGTGAACCTGGCATGGTGAAGACAAGGTAGGAAGATCATCAGGGGGGTAGTGTTAGGTTTATTTAAGGGGGGTTTGGGTTAGATTAGGGGTATGTGGGTGGTGGGTTGTAATGTTGGGGGGGGGGTATTGTATGTTTTTTTTTACAGGCAAAAGAGCTGAAATTCTTGGGGCATGCCCCGCAAAGGGCCCTGTTCAGGGCTGGTAAGGTAAAAGAGCTTGTAATATTTGTATTTTAGAATAGGGTAGGGAATTTTTTATTTTGGGGGGCTTTGTTATTTTATTAGGGGGCTTAGAGTAGGTGTAATTAGTTTAAAATTGTTGTAATATTTTTCTTATGTTTGTAAATATTTTATTATTTTCTGTAACTTAGTTCTTTTTTATTTTTTGTACTTTAGATAGTTTATTTAATTGTATTTATTTGTAGCAATTGTGTTTAATTAATTTATTGATAGTGTAGTGTTAGGTTAATTGTAGGTAATTGTAGGTAGTTTATTTAATTATTTTATTGATAGGGTAGTGTTAGGTTTAATTATATCTTAGGTTAGGATTTATTTTACAGGTAAATTTGTTATTATTTTAACTAGGTAACTATTAAATAGTTCTTAACTATTTAATAGCTATTGTACCTGGTTAAAATAATTACAAAGTTGCCTGTAAAATAAATATTAATCCTAAAATAGCTATAATATAATTATAATTTATATTGTAGCTATATTAGGATTTATTTTACAGGTAAGTATTTAGCTTTAAATAGGAATCATTTATTTAATAAGAGTTAATTTATTTCGTTAGATAAAAATTATATTTAACTTAGGGGGGTGTTAGTGTTAGGGTTAGACTTAGCTTTAGGGGTTAATACATTTATTAGAATAGCGGTGAGCTCCGGTCGGCAGATTAGGGGTTAATAATTGAAGGTAGGTGTCGGCGATGTTAGGGAGGGCAGATTAGGGGTTAATACTATTTATGATAGGGTTAGTGAGGCGGATTAGGGGTTAATAACTTTATTATAGTAGCGCTCAGGTCCGCTCGGCAGATTAGGGGTTAATAAGTGTAGGCAGGTGTCGGCGACGTTGTGGGGGGCAGATTAGGGGTTAATAAATATAACATAGGGGTCGGCGATGTTAGGGCAGCAGATTAGGGGTACATAGGGATAACGTAGGTGGCGGCGGTTTACGGAGCGGCAGATTAGGGGTTAAAAGTGTAATGCAGGGGTCAGCGATAGCGGGGGGCGGCAGATTAGGGGTTAATAAGTGTAAGGTTAGGGGTGTTTAGACTCGGGTACATGTTAGAGTGTTAGGTGCAGACGTAGGAAGTGTTTCCCCATAGGAAACAATGGGGCTGCGTTAAGAGCTGAACGCTGCTTTTTTGCAGGTGTTAGGTTTTTTTTCAGCTCAAACAGCCCCATTGTTTCCTATGGGAGAATCGTGCACGAGCACGTTTTTGATGCCGGCCGCGTCCGTAAGCAACTCTGGTATCGAGAGTTGCATTTGCGGTAAATATGCTCTACGCTCCTTTTTTGGAGCCTAACGCAGCATTTGTTTGAACTCTCGATACCAGAGTTAAATTTATGGTGCGGCCAGAAAAAAACCCGCGGAGCGTTAACAGCCCTTTTACCGCCGAACTCCAAATCTAGGCCTAAGTCTGTTCCGCCATTTTTATTGTATTTGTATTTATTTACTTTATTAAAACAATGTTCAATTTTATTTAAATTAATATGACTCTTTATTGTTTTGTGTATAAATTGAGTATTAATTATAGATGTTCAGGACTGTATTAGTGTGTAATTTGTAAAGATTAAGATTACAATTTTTATTTTAAATACATTCATTCTTTTTTAGTTTGTATAAACATACATAATAGTATACATTAATAGGCAAGAGTGGAGAATGGCAACCTTCACCCTTCATGTTAGCTGACCCACATATTAATTAGGTTGTTCATTTGAGGGCAACAGTAATGGGAAGAGTTAAAAAGAAAGTAATAAACCGAAGGGAGAGAAAAAGAGCATACTGAATTGTCCCGGGTCAAGTGGCTTGGTGCTAGGTTTGTTTTGCTTTTAAAATTGTAATTCATTATTTTGTATCAGAGACTAAATGTAAAATATTACCATATAAGTAAATTTAAATAAATCTTAAAGTGATGGCAAATTTAGTAAAATATGATAACGGTTTATGACATAAAGTATTGTGTAGTCGCTATATCTTTTAAAAAATGTAATATCGCATAATTAGATATGTACTTATAAGGAATGTAACAAAGCATGCAAAAAAGCAATCAAATTAGGCAAAATTGAAAATGAAAAATTAATTGCAAAGGATTCTAAATCTAACCCTAAAAGGTTCTTTAAGTACATAAATAGCAAAAAATCTAAGAAAGACAATATAGGTACATTAAAATGCGGGGAGGGTAACATGATTAACAGTGACATGGAGAAGGCTGAGATACTAAACCAGTTTTTTTCTTCAGTATACACAAGAGAGGAACCATTGGATGATACTTTGGAACAAAATAGAACATGCCAGCCCATATCATTAATTGGGTTATGTATAGAGGATATCAGGAACAAATTGGATAATATTAAGGTAAATAAAACTCCAAGCCCTGATGGAATACACCCAAGGGTGTAAAGGGAATTTAGCACTGTTATAGACAAACCTCTACTCTTAATTTTTCAAGACTCATTATCCTCAGGCATGGTACCCAAGGAGTGGCGTAAAGCTGATGTGGTGCCACTCTTCAAAAAGGGAAGTAGGGATGATCCAGGAAGCTATAGACCAGTTAGTCTGACATCAATAGTGGGGAAGATATTTGAAGGGATTATAAGGGATTATATTGATGAGCATATTTGTGTAAACAAGATTATGAGTTCTAATCAGCATGGTTTTATGAGAAATAGATCATGTCAAACTAATCTAATTAGATTCTATGAGGAAGTAAGTAAAAATATAGATAAAGCGGAATCAGATGATGTGATATACTTAGATTTTGCAAAGGCATTTGATACAGTGCCACATGAGAGATTAATGCACAAAATTAAAGGAAAAGGGGATTAGCTGAAAATGTTAGTTTATGGATAAATAACTGGATAAAAGATAGGGAGCAACGAGTAGTAGTAAATGGATCATACTCAGATTGGACAATGGTAATCAGTGGAGTACCCCAGGGATCAGTGCTGGGCCCTATTCTTTTTAATATTTTTATAAATGACTTGGAGCTAGGATTAAATAGCGACATCTCTATTTTTGCAGATGATACTAAGTTAAGTAAGGTCATTAGGTCAGCGCAGGATGAACCTTCGTTACAAAGGGACCTGCAAAAATTAGAAGTATGGGCAGGTAAATGGAAAATGAGATTTAATAGGGGAAAATGCAAGGTTCTACATTTTGGAAGTAAAAATAAGCAGGCCATTATTTAAATGGGACAAGACTTAGCCAAACACAGGAGGAAAGGGATTTGGGGGTAGTAATAGATAACAAACTAAAGATGGGTGCACAATGCAGGGCAGCAGCTTCAAAGGCTAATAAGATTCTAGCATGTATTAAAAGAGGCATTGACTCAAGGGAGGAAAGCATAATTCTGTCACTATATAAAGCCCTGGTAAGACCTCACCTTGAGTATGGAGTGTAGTTCTGGGAACCAATCGCAAAAAAAGATATTGCAGAACCAGAAAAAGTTCAGAGAAGGGCCACAAAGCTAATAAGGGGATTGGAGAATTTAACCTATGAGGAGAGGCTAGCCAAACTGGGTCTGTTTTCTTTAGAAAAAAGGCACTTAAGAGGTGACATGATAACTTTATATAAATATATTCAAGGCCCGTATACAGAGATGGCAGAAGCTCTATTTATTCCAAGAAAATTGTTTGTGACCAGAGGTCTTAATTTAAGGTTGGAGGAAAAGAGATTTAATCTCCTGCAACGGAAACGTTTTTTCACTGTAAGAGTAATAAAATTGTGAAACTCATTACCAAAGGAGGTATTGAATGCCAATACCCTCGATACATTTAAAAATTATTTGGATACATTTCTGTCTATAAACAAAATTCATGGATATGATTGCTAGTATTAAATGGGTCACCTTTTAGTGGAATTATTTAAACTTAACTGGAGCTTTTTGTATATATTTTAGATTTGTATAGGTTGAACTCGATGGACTTTGGTCTTTTTTCAACCTCATCTACTATGTTACTATGTTACTATGTTACTTATGTATATTATACTCCAGCATAGATACGCTCCACTCCCCTTTTTACTTCCTTGTTTTAGCATTGCGATGAAAAGATCGGACCCACCCTTTCTCAAAATATGCATGATGCTACATATCGAAAGAACTTTGATATTGATAATGCGCATGCGTTGCCTTTATGCTTAGAAGCAGCATGACGTCATTAACGCATGCGCAAAAGATGCATTTTTTCCCCTCAATGATACATGTCAAAATGCCATGAATATGATTGGCGAGGGAAAAAAAGTCATAAAAAAAAGTCTAAGTGTCGGGGCTGCCGGAGCGTGCTATAGAAAAGGAGCTGTTTCAACTCGAATACTGAAGTAAGCTTGCAAATTTAACATTTTCATCAATTAAACTGCTATTACTTTTTTATTTTACATTGGATGGTAAAGAGTACTCCTTGTGAAATTACCATCACTTTAAATACTTTAAATAGTGTAGAGCCTAAAGTATTTTATATTATGTAAATTTTTCATAATGTATGGAACAGAAGTAACTCTTAAATAATAATTAGGAAATCAGCACACTTTTATTAATCTAAATCTTTAACAGTTGTATCTGCTGCAGGTTATTACTGGTAACACATGGTATTTAATCCAAACTATTGAATGTAACCCAAACTGTTAAGTATTGGCAACAGAATGTTACTATTTGCATATTATTGTCTTAATGAATATTATTATCTACTCTCTGGCTGCGTTATGATGTTTTAGCTGAGACTAAACAGGTTCAGGTATTTTACCAGGTTCTCCTTGCTCTCTAGTTTTGTCACCCTCTGGCAGAAGAAAATAAAGTCACATCTATATGAGCATAAGTAAGTGAAACAAATTGTGCCAGTTTTCTTTTGCTTGGTAAGATCATAAAGTAAACAGAGATTTTTATTTTAGATACGTTTGGTGCATTTGGAACTAAACAGACCAAAAAGAATACTTGGGTGATCAAGGTTCTTATACAATACAATACGCACCAGTGTAATGGAAAATATTTGTTTTATTTCAAGAAAAGAGAAAGAAGAAAAAAATATGTTTTTTTTTTATTTTTAAATTACATTACATTTTTTTAGTAAAATGCTATATAAAAAAGGCTGTATTATATTTTTTCAAATTATTTATTTATTATTATATTTTTGGCTATTGTTAGCTGTGGAAGTGATAAGTAATATCCCAACCACGCTAATTACAAATTGAAAGTAAACAGGTGCACTCCAGCGCAAACAAAATTTATGCTCAGTGGGTTAGCGCAAGTGAAGACATTGCATAAAGTGTAATGGTTATAAAAAAATCTTCACCAAACGCAAGTACATTAAAATAAACTATTATACTCATATATACCCTTTCTGATAAAAAAAAATTTACAATGCATTTGACTGGAAAGGGCTATAATTATATATAATCCAGTCAAATACATTGTCATCTTTTATCAGAAAGGGTATATATATATACATGTGTATTTATCTGCTTATATATACACTTTTGAGCCCTTTCCAGTTAAATACTTTTAAACATTAAAAATCATTTAAATCAAATTTAATATTTTTATTATGTTTTACTGTGTTTTTAATAAATAGTTAACATTCCAATGTTCTTCATTTAGAACAACATTTTCTTTATATTTCTAAATATTTTTTTTTTTTTTTATTTGTTATTTTTATTAAAGATTTTAACAATAACAATTTTCACTGGTCATCAATGTTATTATTTTTATATATACAGTATCTGTATAAATATCTATACATGTATATATACTGTATATATATATTCATATAGATATATAGGTATATATTTTACCAAAAAAATCATAATATATAAAATAAAAAGAATATTTTCTTCTATGTGAATAACTTCCTTTGGATTTAGTGCAGTTGGTTTAATGTGGAGTTGGGTTAGCACGAGCAATAAGTGTTAGTTTTTTATTTATTTTTTAAACAGCTCGTTCCATTGAAATCCTTATCCAAAGCTCTGAAGTTAGCATACATCAGGTTTTGCTTGTGCACAAACCTTTTACTTTCAACTTTTAATACACGTGCTAACCCGCTTGTGTTAAAACAGAACTATTTGATATTTTTTAATGAGAGACATATGTATAAGGGAACAGAATAGAAGCTTCGCCCGCAAAAGCCGGCAAAGCCAGATTTTGTGCGGGTTTGGCATCACATTTACGGCGTAGCATACAAGTTACGCGCGTATATTTCACCCTTCGGCCGTAATTTTTTTAACCATACACTAACAGAACTACGCGCAATTTGGTATCCAATATACAGCGTAAGGACTTACGCGTGCAGATTTCAGAAAATCTACTCCATTCTCATCTCGCCACAAATTGCACTGACTAAAAAACCAACGTAACTCCCTGAAGGCCTAGCGCAGTCCACCTTCTCCAGGATTCTAGGGGAGGTTTTGACTGCTCTAGATAACCAGACACAGCGATACATTCATTTCCCCCGTACCCCCCCAGGAATAGAACAGTCTTAAACAAGACTTCTATCGACTGGGGGGTATTCCCAATGTCATCGGGGCAATTGATTGCACACATGTGCGTATCGTGGCCCCACATGAGGAGCCATTCCTCTATATTAACAGGAAAGGGTTTTACTCCTCGAATTGCTAGATGGTCTGCGATACCACTCTGAAATTCACACATGTGTATGCAGGCTTTCCAGGTAGTGCACATGATTCCTACATCCTGCGCCAGACCTCCTTATTCCAGATTTTTGAATCAGGAACACTCTCGGTAGGTTGGCTGCTTGGTGAGTATGCACTACCATCATTCTGTCTGTATATTTATACTAAAGGGACACTAAACATAATATAATGTTTCAGATAGAGAATACAATGTTAAATAACATTACAATTTACTTCTATTTTCTCATTTGATTTATTCTTTAGATATCCTTTGTTTAAGAAATAGCAATGCACATAGATGAGTCAATCATATGAGGCATCTATGTGCAGCCACCAATCAGCAGCTAATGAGCATATCTAATATGCTTGTCAGCAAATGATATCAAGAGAATGGAGCAAATTACATAATAGAAGTAAATTATAAAGTTGAATAAAATTGCAGCTTCTTTTTAACTCATGAAAGAAGAAATGTGTGTTTCATGTCCCTTTTGAAGGTACAGTATACTATAAATAGTTTTTCACTTAAAAGGACATTTTCTTAAAATAGAAAGTTCTATCTGAATCATGAAAATAGAATTTTGTCTAGACTAATCCTGGCATAAACGTAGATTGCTTACAATGCACCAATTTAATGTTTTTGAAAAATATATCTTTTAAATGAAATCCATGTTATGTCCCTTTAAGCACATGATGATCATTAATAAGAATGAAAATGGATGTTTATACCTTATGTTCACACCTTCTGTAAATAAATTATTATTTATATATATATATATATACCCATGTGGCAATTTATATTTGATGTGAGAAACCTTGATTTACATGTTAGAAGTGAATATTACTATATGTACCCTTCATACACAACTATGTGATGTGTTTTCTAGAACATATATGAATATGTCATAAACATGATAATATTACCTTTGTTTGCCATTTCCACACAGGTCATATTATATGTTTTAACAATATTAGTGTACTAAAACACACCTCACATGGATGTGGATGACAAATATATGGTAAATAACAGAGGACAATATTTATGGTGAACTATAAGAATATTTATTTCTTTTTTGGCTTCTTGTATTAGGGAGCTGAGGTGGCTGTAGTGGATTTCCTTGTTCTCCTGGTTTGAGCGGATTCTTCAGTTTCTGCTGGTGTGCTGGCCACAGATGATAGGCTGGAGGCAGTGTCCTGCTGGTGTATAGAGTGCTCAACCAACACACTCAAGAGTTGATTTTGTTCCCGCCATCTATTGTCCATCTGCATCTGCATATCAGACTGAATTCTCATCATCTGCGACTGGTTTTGTACAATTCCATTTAATGATGCTGCAATGTCCCTCTGCAGCTCTATGCTACGCTTGAGTAACCTCTCTTGGCTCCTGTGCAGTGATGTGCGGTGACATCAGAGGCTGGTGAGGCAGTGGCTAGGATATGCCTTCATTCTTCAGATATCCTTTGTTGAAGAAATAGCAATGCACATGGGTGAGCCAATCACATGAGGTATCTATGTGCAGCCACCAATCAGCAGCTACTGAGCATATTTAGATATGCTTTTCAACAAAGTATAACAAAAGAATGAAGAACATTAGATATTAGATGTAAATTGGAAAGTTATTTAAAATTGCATATGGGTTTCATATGGGTTTCATGTCCCTTTAAATGGGTTAGAAAACTGGTCAAGTTAGTAAATATCTGATTTTAGTCTAAAAGGATTGTAACAGAAACTCTTGCCAGATAACACAATGCTTGATCTGATTATGAGATCTAGAAATCTATGCCCATTAAAATATGTTTAAAGCATACTTTTTACTTTAATGCTGCAAATTATGCTTATAGATTCTTTCATTAAAAAATGTCTTGATCCAGTGGCGGCTGGTGAAATTTAAAGATGGTGGGGCGCTTGACCCCACCCCTTTAAATAAAGCCACACCATCAGATGGCACTACCAATTCATTAATTAAATAAATAAAAGGTAGACAGAAACACAGAAAAGCACTCGGGGGGAGAGGGAGAGAGAGACGGGGGAGAGAGACACAAGGGGTTAGAGAGAAAGAGAGAGAGAGACACAATCAAACACAGAGGGTTAGAGAGAGAGAAAGAGCGAGAGAGACACAATCACACACAGAGGGTTAGAGAGAGAGAAAGAGAGCGAGAGACACAATCACACACAGAGGGTTAGAGAGAGAAAGAGAGACACAATCACACACAGAGGGTTATAGAAAGAGAGAAAGAGAGAGAGAGATACAATCACACACAGAGGGTTAGAGAAAGAGAGACATAATCACACACAGAGGGTTAGAAAGAGAGAAAGAGAGACACAATCACACACAGAGGGTTAGAGAGAGAAATAATTAGAGAGAGAAACAATCATACACAGAGGGTTAGAGAGATAGAGAAAGAGAGAGAGACACAATCACACACAGAGGGTTAGAGAGAGAGAAAGAGAGAGAGAGACACAATCATACACAGAGGGTTAGAGAGAGAGAGAGAAAGAGACACAATCATACACAGAGGGTTAGAGAGAGAGAGAAAGAGAGAGACACAATCACACACAGAGGGTTAGAGAGAGAAAGAGAGATAGAGAGAGACAAAATCAAACACAGAGGGTTAGAGAGAGAGAGAAAGAGAGAGAGAGACACAATCAAACACAGAGGGTTATAGAGAGAGAGAAAGAGAGAGAGACACAATCACACACAGAGGGTTAGAGAGAGAGAGAAAGAGAGAGAGACACAATCACACACAGAGGGTTAGAGAGAGAGAGAGAGAAAGAGAGAGAGACACAATCACACACAGAGGGTTAGAGAGAGAGAGAAAGGGAGAGAGACACAATCACACACAGAGGGTTAGAGAGAGAGAAAGAGAGAGAGAAACAATCACACACAGAGGGTTAGAGAGAGAGAAAGAGAGACACAATCACACACAGAGGGTTAGAGAAAGAGAGAAAGAGAGAGAGAGACACAATCACACACAGAGGGTTAGAGAGAGAGAAAGAGAGACACAATCACACACAGAGGGTTAGAGAAAGAGAGAAAGAGAGAGAGGCACAATCACACACAGAGGGTTAGAGAGAAAGAGAGAGAGACACAATCACACACAGAGGGTTAGAGAGAGAGATACACAATCATACACAGAGGGTTAGAGAGAGAGAAAAAGAGAGAGACACATTCACACACAGAGGGTTAGAGAGAGAGAGAAAGAGAGACACAATCACACACAGAGGGTTACAGAGAGAGAGAAAGAGAGAGAGAGACACACAATCACACACAGAGGGTTAGAGAGAGAGAAAGAGAGACACAATCACACACGGAGGGTTAGAAAGAGGGAAAGAGAGAGAGAAACAATCACACACAGAGGGTTAGAGAGAGAGAAAGAGAGAGAGACACAATCACACAAAGAGGGTTAGAGAGAGAGAGAGAAAGAGAGAGAGACACAATCACACACAGAGGGTTAGACAGAGAGAAAGAGAGAGAGACACTATCACACACAGAGGGTTAGAGAAAGAGAGAGAGAGACACAATCACACACAAAAGGTTAGAGAGAGAGAAAGAGAGAGAGAGACACAATCATACACAGAGGGTTAAAGAGAGAGAGAGAGAAAGAGAGAGAGACAAAATCACACACAGAGGGTTACAGAGAGAGAAAGAGAGAGATAGAGAGAGACAATCACACACAGAGGGTTAGAGAGAGAGAAAGAGAGACACAATCACACACGGAGGGTTAGAGAGAGAGAGAAAGAGAGAGACACAATCACACACAGCGGGTTAGAGAGAGGGAAAGAGAGAGAGAAACAATCACACACAGAGGGCTAGAGAGAGAGAAAGAGAGAGAGACACAATCACACACAGAGGGTTAGAGAGAGAGAAAAAGAGAGAGACACAATCACACACAGAGGGTTAGATAGAGAGAAAGAGAGAGAGAGAGAGACACTATCACACCCAGAGGGTTAGAGAAAGAGAGAGAGACACAATCACAAACAGAGGGTTAGAGAGAGAGAAAGAGAGAGAGACACACAATCATACACAGAGGGTTAAAGAGAGAGAGAGAGAGAGAGACACACAATCACACACAGAGGGTTAAAGAGAGAGAAAGAGAGAGAGACACACAATCACACACGGAGGGTTAGAGAGAGAGAGAAAGAGAGAGACACAATCACACACAGCGGGTTAGAGAGAGGGAAAGAGAGAAAGAAACAATCACATACAGAGGGCTAGAGAGAGAGAAAGAGAGAGAGACACAATCACACACAGAGGGTTAGAGAGAGAGAGAAAGAGAGAGACACAATCACACACAGAGGGTTAGATAGAGAGAAAGAGAGAGAGAGAGAGAGAGAGAGAGACACTATCACACCCAGAGGGTTAGAGAAAGAGAGAGAGACACAATCACAAACAGAGGGTTAGAGAGAGAGAAAGAGAGAGAGACACACAATCATACACAGAGGGTTAAAGAGAGAGAGAGAGAGAGAGAGAGAGAGAGAGAGAGACACACAATCACACACAGAGGGTTAAAGAGAGAGAAAGAGAGAGAGACACACAATCACACACAGAGGGTTAGAGAGAGAGAAAGAGAGAGAGGCACAATCACACACAGAGGGTTAGAGAGAAAGAGAGAGAGACACAATCACACACAGAGGGTTAGAGAGAGAGATACACAATCATACACAGAGGGTTAGAGAGAGAGAAAAAGAGAGAGAGACACATTCACACACAGAGGGTTAGAGAGAGAGAGAAAGAGAGACACAATCACACACAGAGGGTTACAGAGAGAGAGAAAGAGAGAGAGAGACACACAATCACACACAGAGGGTTAGAGAGAGAGAAAGAGAGACACAATCACACACGGAGGGTTAGAGAGAGAGAAAATGAGGGAGAGACACAATCACACACAGAGGGTTAGAGAGAGGGAAAGAGAGAGAGAAACAATCACACACAGAGGGTTAGAGAGAGAGAAAGAGAGAGAGACACAATCACACAAAGAGGGTTAGAGAGAGAGAGAGAGAGAAAGAGAGAGAGACACAATCACACACAGAGGGTTAGACAGAGAGAAAGAGAGAGAGACACTATCACACACAGAGGGTTAGAGAAAGAGAGAGAGAGACACAATCACACACAAAAGGTTAGAGAGAGAGAAAGAGAGAGAGAGAGACACAATCATACACAGAGGGTTAAAGAGAGAGAGAGAGAAAGAGAGAGAGACAAAATCACACACAGAGGGTTAGAGAGAGAGAAAGAGAGAGAGGCACAATTATACACAGAGGTTTAGAGAGAGAGAGAAAGAGAGAGAAAAACAATCAAACACAGAGGGTTAGAGAGAGAGACACAATCACACACAGAGGGTTAGAGAGAGACACACACAATTACTCACAGAGGGTTAGAGATAGAGAAAGAGAGAGAGACACAATCACACACAGAGGGTTAGAAAAAGAGAGAGACACAATCACACACAGAGGGTTAGAGATAGAGAAAGAGAGAGAGACACAATCACACACAGAGGGTTAGAGAGAGAAAGAGAGACACAATCACACACAGAGGGTTACAGAGAGAGATAAAGAGAGAGAGAGAGAGAGACAATCACACACAGAGGGTTAGAGAGAGAGAAAGAGAGACGCAATCACACACGGAGGGTTAGAGAGAGAGAGAAAGAGAGAGAGACACAATCACACACAGAGGGTTAGAGAGAGGGAAAGAGAGAGAGACACACAATCACACACAGAGGGATAGAGAGAAAAAGAAAGAGAGAGAGACACAATCACACACAGAGGGTTAGAGAGAGAAAGAGAGACATAATCACACACAGAGGGTTACAGAGAGAGATAAAGAGAGATAGAGAGAGACAATCACACACAGAGGGTTAGAGAGAGAGAAAGAGAGACACAATCACACACGGAGGGTTAGAGAGAGAGAGAAAGAGAGAGACACAATCACACACAGCGGGTTAGAGAGAGGGAAAGAGAGAGAGAAACAATCACACACAGAGGGTTAGAGAGAGAGAAAGAGAGAGAGACACACAATCATACACAGAGGGTTAAAGAGAGAGAGAGAGAGAGAGAGAGAGAGAGACACAATCACACACAGAGGGTTAAAGAGAGAGAAAGAGAGAGAGACACACAATCACACACGGAGGGTTAGAGAGAGAGAGAAAGAGAGAGACACAATCACACACAGCGGGTTAGAGAGAGGGAAAGAGAGAAAGAAACAATCACACACAGAGGGCTAGAGAGAGAGAAAGAGAGAGAGACACAATCACACACAGAGGGTTAGAGAGAGAGAGAAAGAGAGAGACACAATCACACACAGAGGGTTAGATAGAGAGAAAGAGAGAGAGAGAGAGAGAGAGAGAGAGAGAGACACTATCACACCCAGAGGGTTAGAGAAAGAGAGAGAGACACAATCACAAACAGAGGGTTAGAGAGAGAGAAAGAGAGAGAGACACACAATCATACACAGAGGGTTAAAGAGAGAGAGAGAGAGAGAGAGAGAGAGAGAGAGACACACAATCACACACAGAGGGTTAAAGAGAGAGAAAGAGAGAGAGACACACAATCACACACAGAGGGTTAGAGAGAGAGAAAGAGAGAGAGGCACAATCACACACAGAGGGTTAGAGAGAAAGAGAGAGAGACACAATCACACACAGAGGGTTAGAGAGAGAGATACACAATCATACACAGAGGGTTAGAGAGAGAGAAAAAGAGAGAGAGACACATTCACACACAGAGGGTTAGAGAGAGAGAGAAAGAGAGACACAATCACACACAGAGGGTTACAGAGAGAGATAAAGAGAGATAGAGAGAGACAATCACACACAGAGGGTTAGAGAGAGAGAAAGAGAGACACAATCACACACGGAGGGTTAGAGAGAGAGAGAAAGAGAGAGACACAATCACACACAGCGGGTTAGAGAGAGGGAAAGAGAGAGAGAAACAATCACACACAGAGGGTTAGAGAGAGAGAAAGAGAGAGAGACACACAATCATACACAGAGGGTTAAAGAGAGAGAGAGAGAGAGAGAGAGAGAGAGAGACACACAATCACACACAGAGGGTTAAAGAGAGAGAAAGAGAGAGAGACACACAATCACACACGGAGGGTTAGAGAGAGAGAGAAAGAGAGAGACACAATCACACACAGCGGGTTAGAGAGAGGGAAAGAGAGAAAGAAACAATCACACACAGAGGGCTAGAGAGAGAGAAAGAGAGAGAGACACAATCACACACAGAGGGTTAGAGAGAGAGAAAGAGAGAGACACAATCACACACAGAGGGTTAGATAGAGAGAAAGAGAGAGAGAGAGAGAGAGAGAGACACTATCACACCCAGAGGGTTAGAGAAAGAGAGAGAGACACAATCACAAACAGAGGGTTAGAGAGAGAGAAAGAGAGAGAGACACACAATCATACACAGAGGGTTAAAGAGAGAGAGAGAGAGAGAGAGAGAGAGAGAGAGAGACACACAATCACACACAGAGGGTTAAAGAGAGAGAAAGAGAGAGAGACACACAATCACACACAGAGGGGATAGAGAGAGAGAAAGAGAGAGAGGCACAATCACACACAGAGGGTTAGAGAGAAAGAGAGAGAGACACAATCACACACAGAGGGTTAGAGAGAGAGATACACAATCATACACAGAGGGTTAGAGAGAGAGAAAAAGAGAGAGAGACACATTCACACACAGAGGGTTAGAGAGAGAGAGAAAGAGAGACACAATCACACACAGAGGGTTACAGAGAGAGAGAAAGAGAGAGAGAGACACACAATCACACACAGAGGGTTAGAGAGAGAGAAAGAGAGACACAATCACACACGGAGGGTTAGAGAGAGAGAAAATGAGGGAGAGACACAATCACACACAGAGGGTTAGAGAGAGGGAAAGAGAGAGAGAAACAATCACACACAGAGGGTTAGAGAGAGAGAAAGAGAGAGAGACACAATCACACAAAGAGGGTTAGAGAGAGAGAGAGAGAGAAAGAGAGAGAGACACAATCACACACAGAGGGTTAGACAGAGAGAAAGAGAGAGAGACACTATCACACACAGAGGGTTAGAGAAAGAGAGAGAGAGACACAATCACACACAAAAGGTTAGAGAGAGAGAAAGAGAGAGAGAGACACAATCATACACAGAGGGTTAAAGAGAGAGAGAGAGAAAGAGAGAGAGACAAAATCACACACAGAGGGTTAGAGAGAGAGAAAGAGAGAGAGGCACAATTATACACAGAGGTTTAGAGAGAGAGAGAAAGAGAGAGAAAAACAATCAAACACAGAGGGTTAGAGAGAGAGAGACACAATCACACACAGAGGGTTAGAGAGAGACACACACAATTACTCACAGAGGGTTAGAGATAGAGAAAGAGAGAGAGACACAATCACACACAGAGGGTTAGAAAAAAGAGAGAGGACACAATCACACACAGAGGGTTAGAGATAGAGAAAGAGAGAGAGACACAATCACACACAGAGGGTTAGAGAGAGAAAGAGAGACACAATCACACACAGAGGGTTACAGAGAGAGATAAGAGAGAGAGAGAGACAATCACACACAGAGGGTTAGAGAGAGAGAAAGAGAGACGCAATCACACACGGAGGGTTAGAGAGAGAGAGAAAGAGAGAGAGACACAATCACACACAGAGGGTTAGAGAGAGGGAAAGAGAGAGAGACACACAATCACACACAGAGGGATAGAGAGAAAAAGAAAGAGAGAGAGACACAATCACACACAGAGGGTTAGAGAGAGAAAGAGAGACATAATCACACACAGAGGGTTACAGAGAGAGATAAAGAGAGATAGAGAGAGACAATCACACACAGAGGGTTAGAGAGAGAGAAAGAGAGACACAATCACACACGGAGGGTTAGAGAGAGAGAGAAAGAGAGAGACACAATCACACACAGCGGGTTAGAGAGAGGGAAAGAGAGAGAGAAACAATCACACACAGAGGGCTAGAGAGAGAGAAAGAGAGAGAGACACAATCACACACAGAGGGTTAGAGAGAGAGAGAAAGAGAGAGACACAATCACACACACAGAGGGTTAGATAGAGAGAAAGAGAGAGAGAGAGAGACACTATCACACCCAGAGGGTTAGAGAAAGAGAGAGAGACACAATCACAAACAGAGGGTTAGAGAGAGAGAAAGAGAGAGAGACACACAATCATACACAGAGGGTTAAAGAGAGAGAGAGAGAGAGAGAGAGAGAGAGAGAGAGACACAATCACACACAGCGGGTTAAAGAGAGAGAAAGAGAGAGAGACACACAATCACACACAGAGGGGTTAGAGAGAGAGAAAGAGAGAGAGACACAATCACACACAGAGGGTTAGAGAGAAAGAGAGAGAGACACAATCACACACAGAGGGGTTAGAGAGAGAGATACACAATCATACACAGAGGGTTAGATAGAGAGAAAAAGAGAGAGACACATTCACACACAGAGGGTTAGAGAGAGAGAGAAAGAGAGACACAATCACACACAGAGGGTTACAGAGAGAGAGAAAGAGAGAGAGAGACACACAATCACACACAGAGGGTTAGAGAGAGAGAAAGAGAGACACAATCACACACGGAGGGTTAGAGAGAGAGAAAATGAGGGAGAGACACAATCACACACAGAGGGTTAGAGAGAGGGGAAAGAGAGAGAGAAACAATCACACACAGAGGGTTAGAGAGAGAGAAAGAGAGAGAGACACAATCACACAAAGAGGGTTAGAGAGAGAGAGAGAAAGAGAGAGAGACACAATCACACACAGAGGGTTAGACAGAGAGAAAGAGAGAGACACTATCACACACAGAGGGTTAGAGAAAGAGAGAGAGAGACACAATCACACACAAAAGGTTAGAGAGAGAGAAAGAGAGAGAGAGACACAATCATACACAGAGGGTTAAAGAGAGAGAGAGAGAAAGAGAGAGAGACAAAATCACACACAGAGGGTTAGAGAGAGAGAAAGAGAGAGAGGCACAATTATACACAGAGGTTTAGAGAGAGAGAGAGAGAGAGAGAAAGAGAGAGAAAAACAATCAAACACAGAGGGTTAGAGAGAGAGACACAATCACACACAGAGGGTTAGAGAGAGACACACACAATCACTCACAGAGGGTTAGAGATAGAGAAAGAGAGAGAGACACAATCACACACAGAGGGTTAGAAAAAGAGAGAGACACAATCACACACAGAGGGTTAGAGATAGAGAAAGAGAGAGAGACACAATCACACACAGAGGGTTAGAAAAAGAGAGAGAGACACAATAACACACATAGGGTTAGAGAAAGAGAGAGAGACACAATCACACAAGAGGGTTAGAGAGAGAGAAAGAGAGAGAGACACAATCATACACAGAGGGTTAGAGAGAGAGAGAGAGAGAGAGAGAGATACACAATCACACACAGAGGGTTAGAGAGAGAGAGAGAGAGAGAGATAGAGAGAGTGACAATCATACACAGAGGCTTAGAGAGAGAGAGAAAGAGAGAGAGACACAATCACACACAGAGGGTTAGAGAGAGAGAAAGAGAGAGAGACACAATCACACACAGAGGGTTAGAGAGAGAGAAAGAAACACAATCAAACACAGAGGGTTAGAGAGAGAGAGAAAGAGAGCGAGAGACACAATCACACACAGAGGGTTAGAGAGAGAAAGAGAGACACAATCACACACAGAGGGTTATAGAAAGAGAGAGAGAAATACAATCACACACAGAGGGTTAGAGAGAGAGAGAAAGGGAGAGAGACACAATCACACACAGAGGGTTAGAGAGAGAGAAAGAGAGAGAGACACAATCACACACAGAGGGTTAGAGAGAGAGAAAGAAACACAATCAAACACAGAGGGGTTAGAGAGAGAGAGAAAGAGAGCGAGAGACACAATCACACACAGAGGGTTAGAGATAGAGAAAGAGGGAGAGACACAATCACACACAGAGGGTTAGAAAAAGAGAGAGAGACACAATAACACACATAGGGTTAGAGAAAGAGAGAGAGACACAATCACACAAGAGGGTTAGAGAGAGAGAAAGAGAGAGAGACACAATCATACACAGAGGGTTAGAGAGAGAGAGAGAGAGAGAGAGAGAGAGAGAGAGAGAGAGATACACAATCACACACAGAGGGTTAGAGAGAGAGAGAGATAGAGAGAGTGACAATCATACACAGAGGCTTAGAGAGAGAGAGAAAGAGAGAGAGACACAATCACACACAGAGGGTTAGAGAGAGAGAAAGAGAGAGACACAATCACACACAGAGGGTTAGAGAGAGAGAAAGAAACACAATCAAACACAGAGGGTTAGAGAGAGAGAGAAAGAGAGCGAGAGACACAATCACACACAGAGGGTTAGAGAGAGAAAGAGAGAAACAATCACACACAGAGGGTTATAGAAAGAGAGAAAGAGAGAGAGAGATACAATCACACACAGAGGGTTAGAGAGAGAGAGAAAGGGAGAGAGACACAATCACACACAGAGGGTTAGAGAGAGAGAAAGAGAGAGAGACACAATTACACACAGAGGGTTAGAGAGAGAGAAAGAAACACAATCAAACACAGAGGGTTAGAGAGAGAGAGAAAGAGAGCGAGAGACACAATCACACACAGAGGGTTAGAGAGAGAAAGAGAGACACAATCACACACAGAGGGTTATAGAAAGAGAGAAAGAGAGAGAGAGATACAATCACACACAGAGGGTTAGAGAGAGAGAGAAAGAGAGAGAGAGACACACACAGAGGGTTAGAGAGAGAGACACACAATCACACACAGAGGGATAGAGAGAGAGAAAGAGAGAGAGAGAGACACAATCACACACAGAGGGTTAGAGAGAGAAAGAGAGACACAATCACACACAGAGGGTTACAGAGAGAGATAAAGAGAGAGAGAGAGAGAGACAATCACACACAGAGGGTTAGAGAGAGAGAAAGAGAGACACAATCACACACGGAGGGTTAGAGAGAGAGAGAAAGAGAGAGAGACACAATCACACACAGAGGGTTAGAGAGAGGGAAAGAGAGAGAGACACACAATCACACACAGAGGGATAGAGAGAAAAAGAGAGAGAGAGACACAATCACACACAGAGGGTTAGAGAGAGAAAGAGAGACATAATCACACACAGAGGGTTACAGAGAGAGATAAAGAGAGATAGAGAGAGACAATCACACACAGAGGGTTAGAGAGAGAGAAAGAGAGACACAATCACACACGGAGGGTTAGAGAGAGAGAGAAAGAGAGAGACACAATCACACACAGCGGTTAGAGAGAGGGAAAGAGAGAGAGAAACAATCACACACAGAGGGCTAGAGAGAGAGAAAGAGAGAGAGACACAATCACACACAGAGGGTTAGAGAGAGAGAGAAAGAGAGAGACACAATCACACACAGAGGGTTAGATAGAGAGAAAGAGAGAGAGAGAGAGACACTATCACACCCAGAGGGTTAGAGAAAGAGAGAGAGACACAATCACAAACAGAGGGTTAGAGAGAGAGAAAGAGAGAGAGACACACAATCATACACAGAGGGTTAAAGAGAGAGAGAGAGAGAGAGAGAGAGAGACACACAATCACACACAGAGGGTTAAAGAGAGAGAAAGAGAGAGAGACACACAATCACACACAGAGGGTTAGAGAGAGAGAAAGAGAGAGAGGCACAATCATACACAGCGGTTTAGAGAGAGAGAGAGAAAGAGAGAGAAACACAATCAAACACAGAGGGTTAGAGAGAGAGACACAATCACACACAGAGGGTTAGAGAGAGACACACACAATTACTCACAGAGGGTTAGAGAGATAGAAAGAGAGAGAGAGACACAATCACACACAGTGGGTTAGAAAAAGAGAGAGAGAGAGAGACAATAACACACATAGGGTTAGAGAAAGAGAGAGAGACACAATCACACACATAGGGTTAGAGAGAGAGAAAGAGAGAGAGACACAATCATACACAGAGGGTTAGAGAGAGACAATCACACACAGAGGGTGAGAGAGAAAGAGAGAGACAATTATACACAGAGGGTTAGAGAGAGAGAGACACAATCACACACAGAGGGTTAGAGAGAGAAAAAGAGATAGAGAGAGAGACACAATCAAACACAGAGGGTTAGAGAGAGAGAGAAATAGAGAGAGACACAATAACACACAGAGGGTTAGAGAGAGAGAGAGACAGAGAGAGAGAGAGAGACAATCACACACAGAGGGTTAGAGAGAGAAAGAGAGAGAGACACAATCACACACAGAGGGTTAGAGAGAGAGAGAGAAAGAGAGAGAGACACAATCACAAAGAGGGTTAGAGAGAGAGACACAATCACACTTAGAGGGTTAGAGAGAGAGACACACAATCACACACAGAGGGTTAGAGAGAGAGAAAGAGAGAGAGAGACACAATCACACACAGAGGGTTAGAAAAAGAGAGAGAGACACAATCACACACAGAGGGTTAGAGAAAGAGAGAGAGACACAATCACACACAGAGGGTTAGAGAGAGAGAGAGAGAGAGAGAGAAAGAGAGAGACACAATCACACACAGAGGGTTAGAGAGAAAGAAAGAGAGAGAGACACATTCATACACAGAGGGTTAGAGAGAGAGAGAGAGAGAAAGAGAGAGAGAGACTTCATAACACACAGAGGGTTAGAGAGAGAGAGAGACAAAATCACACACAGAGGGTTATAGAGAGAGAGAGACTTCATAACACACAGAGGGTTAGAAAGAGAGAGACACAATCACACACAGAGGGTTAAGAGAGAGAAGAAAGAGAGACACACAATCACACACAGAAGGTTAGAGAGAGAAAGAGAGAGACACAATCACACACAGAGGTTAGAGAAAGAGAGAGAGACACAAACACACACAGAGGGATAGAGAAAGAGAGAGAAAATCACACACAGAGGGTTAGAGAGAGAGAGAAAGAGAACACAATCATACACAGGGGTTAGAGAGAGAAAGAGAGAGACACAATCACACACAGAGGGTTAGAGAGAGAGACACAATCAAACACAGAGGGTTAGAGAGAGAAAGAGAGAGAGACACAATCACACACAGAGGGTTAGAGAGAGAGAAAGAGAGACACAATCACACACAGAGGGTTAGAGAGAGAGAAAGAGAGAGAGACACAATTACACACAGAGGGTTACACAGAGAGAGAGAGACACACACAATCACACACAGAGGGTTACACAGAGAGAGAGAGAGAGAGAGAGAGACACAATCACACAGAAAGGTGAGAGAGAGAGAGAGAGAAAGAGAAACACAATCACACACAGAGGGTTAGAGAGAGAGACACAATCACACACAGAGGGTTAGAGAGAGAGAGACACACAATCACACACAGAAGGTTAGAGAGAGAGAGAGAGAGACACAATCACACACAGAGGGTTAGAGAAAGAGAGAGAGACACAATCACACACAGAGGGATAGAGAAAGAGAGAGAGAAAATCACACACAGAGGGTTAGAGAGAGAGAGAAAGAGAGACACAATCATACACAGGGGGTTAGAGAGAGAAAGAGAGAGAGACACAATCACACACAGAGGGTTAGAGAGAGAGACACAATCAAACACAGAGGGTTAGAGAGAGAGAAAGAGAGAGACACAATCACACACAGAGGGTTAGAGAGAGAGAAAGAGAGACACAATCACACACAGAGGGTTAGAGAGAGAGAAATGACACAATCATATACAAAGGGTTAGAGAGAGAAAGAGAGAGACACAATCACACACAGAGGATAAGAGATAAGAGAGAGATACAATCACACACAGAGGGTTAGAGAAAGAGAAAGACACAATCACACACAGAGGGTTAGAGAGAGAGAAAGAGAAAGAGACACAATCATATACAGAGGGTTAGAGAGAAGAGAGAGAGACACAATCACACACAGAGGGTTAGAGAGAGTTGGAGACACAATCACACACAGAGGTTAGAGAGAGAGAGAAAGAGAGAGAGACACAATCACACACAGAGGGTTAGAGAGAGAGAAAGAGAGAGAGACACAATCACACACAGAGTTTTAGAGAGAGAGAAATAGAGAGAGACACAATCACACACAGAGAGTTAGAGAGAGAGAAAGAGAGAGAGAGACACAATCACACACAAGAGGGTTAGAGAAAGAGAGACACAATCACACACAGAGGGTTAGAGAGACACATAAGGGATGATAGAGTTAGAGTTGGAGGAAGAGAGACAGAGAGAGAAAGAGACCATGGGGAGAACAACACATAAGGAGAGAGATGGATAGATAGATAGATAGATAGATAGATAGAGAGAGAGAGAGAGAGAGACAAACACAAGGGGGGGGGAGGGACCACTGCATTTTTAAGTAATAAAACAGCAGAGCTACAGAGAGTTCATAAAGTGAGACTATAAATTAGTGTGCCGTACAGAGGCAAGCTGCTAAGGTAGTGGGTGTAAATTTTGAGTAAACAAAATACAAAAGCGATCCTTAAACTGCTGTAAAAGAGTAAAAAAAACACTAAACCACATTCATTAAATTATCATTTTCAGGGGGCGGAGCAAGCCATCAAGCTGAGTGGAAGCTAAACACCAGAGCTCTGTGTAGCTTCTACTATTTTCAGGCAATCCTGCTTATAATTTGGGGTTAAATCTCCCCCACTACTCGTAGGATAGTGTCCAGCTGTGGTCTGCACCTCTGGAAGTGTTTTTTTTTTGTTTGTTTGTTTTTTTTTATTGAGGTACTAAGGATAGGCATACAAGCAATGTAAACAGACAAGAAAAATTACAATACAGTACAGTAAATTGTCATTTCATGCCAGAGGAAAAATATGTAGTCCATCTTGGTTCTATAATAATATGGAAAGTCCTCTGCACAACTCCCCACAAAACAGTGATCATTAAAAGATAGTTAATTATACACAATGCCTCAATGAAAGTTAGCCTTCCACAACAAACCCGAAAGGCCACTCTTGGGCCTTAAACAAGAGAATAGGTCTGAAAGCGAAGGAAGGTGTGATAGAATAAAGAGACCACTTTTGGATCTCCGCAGGCTGACCTCAGATTTTATATTTTGTTATATTCTGTTAACTATGTAACCAAGGAACGTACTACAATTAAAACACTTTTACAGTATATAGAACTCTGTGTGTTTATCAAGCTATGCAACCAAGGAACGTACTACAATTAATAAGCTTTTATAGCATAGTATTATTTTGGACTCTGTGTGCCTATCTAAGAGCACAGTCAGATATTGGACACTCTTGAGTTCTTCTATAATTGCCACATCATTTATAGAGGGCATATAGTTTTGAAAGTTAAGAGCCAAGAAGGCAGAGTATGCTAAATTCTTATGTAAGACCAGAAATCCACATAGCCCGAAGGGTATTGTAAGCAGAAGTAAAAGAGAGGTGGGGGCAAACTTGAAGTAATTAACCAGCTCACAATGCAACATAGTCAAGCTCGATTCATTTACCAGAGTCAAAGCTAAAACACCAGAATAAAAGACAACTTTGTAAAGTTGTGAATGGAGGGTTGTATGTGTTTTTTTATGTTTTTTTTGTTTTGTTTTTTTGAGCCCATATATATATGAAAGGTCTTTGTCAGGGTCAGCCCTGTGCCCATATACCTAATAGAATACTATGTCTGCTATCTGCAAATATCCATTTAATCCCCTAGCTGCAATGGAATAAGTATGCCTCTACTGTCTCGGCCGCTGACAGTTCGGCTTTGGAAGTATGATACCTAGGGGTAAAAATATTAAGTGGAAGTTAACTACAGGGTTATGGGAAATAAAAGCAGAATCTGAGCTCAATTAAAACAGGGATACAAGAAGTGTTAAATAGCCTCTGGTTTACTAGGTTGGTTCTGCCTAACACGGAAAGGCCAAATGCATGGGTGTATTAGCGACCATGTGATGAACCTCTATGACATCTAGCAGTATAAATGAGTTAAAGCATCACATGCCTATATTGGTGATTAACTCTGGATGTAAGTGATATTGAGTATATTGGCAGTAGATATAGTACATAAAGATGTATGCATACTGAAACCCCATTAGACATTGTTTGCTTTAGATTCTGGTCATGCATTTAAACATGTAAGCTCTAAACAGCAGGATAAGTAAATAAAAACATATTTGAACATGTTCCTAAAAATTAAAGTGTACATCTTTCGAACATACAAGCAGCCCCTCACAACAGTTTTCTGCGGGTGGCAAAAGGGAATTATAGATACCCATACAGGAGGAATTAAAGTTATTATGCAGGCAATACCATCAAGTGAAGTGAGCAAGGTAGCAAACCACATAAGCTATAATCGGAGCTATGAGATACATGTTATAGTGCCCAAACAATTACCCCCAAACTTCAGGCTTTAGAGCCGCCATTAGGAGTCTGGTATGCTAGATTTGGGCAAGTATATAGACCTTAGCTGTGAGATAAAATGGGCCCCCACATGGATGTGGCGTCAGAATGGCAGTCCCAATGTTCATTTGGAGACGGCTGAGGAGTCATTAAAATACTGCTATACCTTCACTCCTAGCGCTGTCGCCCATGTGGGTTCTCAACCTTCTATCCTATGCCGGAACGCCGTAATAGACTAACCCCATCTGCGGTGTGTCCCGAGAAGAGGGTGAGATGGTGTCTCTGCTCAGTGCTCTGAATCTCCACAAAGGCCGCTTCAGGGCCTGCTGTAGGCTCTCCATACTGTGTCAGGCAAGGTGGGACGAGATTGCAGTGCTCCTTCTCCGACAAGCTTGAGGGTTTAGGAGCTGTAGCGCAGACTGAGATGTCAGCGCTTCTCGAACTCCGCTCGCTGTGAGTGTCATCTTTAGTGTTCGCCCCGGGCGTCTCTGGCTCCTGGGGATCCGGCTCTGAGCATTGCAGGTAGGAGATGGTCACTGTGTGGCTTTCACGCTGGGGGTAGGAGTCTTTACTAGTGACCTCTGCTGTTATTGTAGGATCATGGGTGTTAGAGTCGCTAGGGCTAAAACATTGATCCACCAGCCGATGTAGCCTAAGGAAGTGCTCCTCTAAGAGTACAGCGATTGCTTTCTGCAAGTGCTTCATGGTAAATGCTGAGTCCCATAAAGTTATTAGGTAGTACCTGATTGCTATTCACACTTGCATAACGATGTATTTTCAACAAAGCACATTTAGTGCAGCTTAACGACAGGGCCGTGGGCGTCCCGCCGGGGGTATAGAAAGGCAGAGATCTTATAACAGCTCCAGGCGCTGGTGCCAGCAGCAATTCCAAAAACTGTTGGCATGAAAAGTTGCAGCTCCCAAAATACAAGACAGTTCCTGCAAATAGTTACATAGATTGAAATGTATAAAGGCAATTTTTTAAGTTTATCAGAGAAAAGCTTGAGCAGCACACAGCTATGCGACTTGACATGGGCGCCGCCCGGAAGTCCCCCCCCCTCTGGAAGTGTTTTTAAGCAGTCCGGTACGAGCCTTCAATACGCCGGAAGAAGAGAACCGCACATATTCAGGAAAGGCCGGGGCTTCGGCCTACAGCGGGTCCCGCGATCGCAAAAACTGACCGGAAAGATCACCAAAAGGGGTGATTCAGATGTACAGACCCTGGCAAACCGGAGAGAAGGCCCTAAGTGTGGTGACTGAGCTTGATCAGGGGTCAACCGTATGGACAGTTGAACTACAAGGAGCGGGCCGACGCCATCTTGCCCCACATGTAAGTGCGCAATCCCCATCACACAAGCACACTTGGCCCATCTACAGCTCTGTACAGTGCCAATCCCCCATAGACTTATAAGATATCAGCTCTATAGATACATCGAGGACCCCTACCTTAATCCTAAAATACATGGGGTACTGATTCTGAGGCCCAAGTCTGTGAGGCACTACCAGGCCATACATGAAGTGCTGGCTCCAGACACCTCCAGTGACTATCTGACGGAGAGAATAAGGTTTAAAAACACCTCATAATCACTTCTGCCCTCTTACACAGCAATAGAACCCCAGGGACTGAGACACTTATTCCCCAGTATTAAACAGAGCACTTCCAATATACTCCTACAGGCAGCTTTGACCCCTAAACTGCATGTTCTACCTGTCATCCTAACTGGGCTATATCCTGAGTCATTAACATCTTAAACACTGCTCGTTTGCTATACTAAGGTAACCAGGATATCCTGCAGTTCACGATTACTCAGTGTGGGGGACAGAACATTTACACACTGCCCATGGACATTTATTTCCTTAGTCTGTTCAAGCAGGCATCCCTGCTCTGAGGACTCCCCTGAAGTGGGGGCTGTTTGTTGGTCACAGTGAGAACATCTGCAAGCAGTGAATTAATAAAAAGCCCCCACAGGAAAATAACTTAACCAACAACCACCTCTTGGGCACCCTTTGCTGCCTGTACCCTCATGCTGCGCAGAAATAATTTAAAACCTGAGGATCTATAGCCACAGTAATCTTACTCTTGCAGCTTTGTCTAAAAGTGTCCTCAGTGAACCTCTCTGAACACAATACCCTGTTCCATTAATTGGTGCAATCTGCTGCTGCTGCCCAGCATATGTGCCTTTGGGCTCTATGCTCAAAGTGGAGTGTTATTTCTTATGTTTATCCTACTAATGCTTGCTTTTATTTACAGGTTCTATCTACAGTACTAATCTCTGTGGATGCTTTCTGTATATTGTGCATATGTCTGCTTGATTTCTCTTTGCTGCTCTCATACTACATTTTCATATTTGTCTCGGTACTGTGGTTATATGTTGTACTAATGAACATACTTAAGCCAGCTTAACAATTGGTATACTCTTACACTCCTGCCCACTCCAGTGGCGAGCTGATCTTTTCCACTTACTATTTTCCTAAAAGTACCCCCTTCTCCCCCTAAACTAAAAACCCATTAGCTGTGGCCTTAGATTATTTAAACCCCAACACTTGGGGCGTAGTGCTTCCCATCATTCTGTCCTAGCTACCTGCTGGGCCTTTGCTACCTAGAGTTGTTCTAAACATTGATGTATGCTACTATTTGTTCTTATTGCACTGTGTTTTTTGTGATAATCCTGTAGGTCCCGCTGCACGGGACTGGCTGCATTGGTCCCCCTCGTGCCTCCTCCGCTCCGGCCCAGCTTGTCTGGGTTGGTCACTTCCACCCCCCCTTTCCCCTTCCTTCTGGTCGTATCCCCCTCCCTGAGGTGCGTGGGGGCTCTTTGGAGCCGTTAACATTGCTAAGGTGTAGTACTATGTGCTAGGTGTAATTCCTTATGAGGACAGTGCGGGCCCCGCTCTTACAGTATACCATTTATTGCTAATGTATTAGCCAGGTGTTGAAGTTCAACCCTTCTTTCTCCTTGTGTTTAGTCCAGGGGTTTAACGACTTCTCTGTGGGTACGTGGTCAGGGTGAGCCTTGTCTCCACCATACCGACATACCCCTTGTCTCCTTTCACCACCAAACATGTCACACTCAGCTAGAAAAAACACCAAGACCCAAGCGGCTTCAAAGCAGACTGTCCTAGACCATTTTTCTCAACCACGCAAGAAACTCCCTCTGTGAGCAAGGACATTAGCGACCCAGAATCTCAAGATGAGGGTTCGCAATCAAGTTCTCAGTCTGTTGCGCATCTCAACCACTACATCACCGAAAGTACTCTTCAGAAACTCCTCGCAGCTCAGACCAAATCTATCACTGCCGAGATTCAGAGAAGTTCGGCTGAACTTAAAAAGGAAATCCAAGAAATAGGAGATAGGGTTGATTCCCTCGAACGGCAACAAGACGATCTGGCTACCGACAACTCGAACCTCCTAGCCTATGCAGAAAATCTAGCCGAACAAATCTCCCAACTGGAGCTGAAACTGGCAGATGTGGAGGACAGAGCTAGGAGGAACAATATCAGATTTAGAGGCATACCTGAGACGGTAAACACAGGTGGTTTGCAGGAATTTCTCACAGCTTTGTTCACCGCATACTTGGGGCCCCTGGAGGGCAACATGCATACTATGGAAAGGGCCCACAGGGCTCTCCGGCCACGTTCAGTGTCATCAGACAGGCCGAGAGATGTGGTCGTCTGCTTCCACCACTTCACCTTCAAAGATCGGTTGATGCAGGCAGCATACAACAGACCCACTTTACCCGATAATCTCAAAGACATCCAACTCCTACCTGACCTCTCTTCACATACCTTGCAACAGCGAAAGCTCTATGCTCCAATTACTACTCAGCTGAGGAAAGCAGGGATCAAATATAGGTGGGGATTCCCCACTAAACTGATCGTGACTAAAGATAATCAAACCCACACAGTCTCCTCACCCTCTATGGGAGGCACTCTATTAGCTAACTGGGGCCTCCAAGCCGCCCCCAGCAACCAGCAAGAGTCCCCTCCAGATTGAGGGTCACAGCCCCCGAATGGACTGTCAAAGAACAGAGACCAAAGCGGTCAAAACCAAACCCCCCTGACCACACCCTGAGGCCTCAGGCCTCACCCACTTGAGATTGTCGAGTTACATTTCGATACCACTGTCAGGTTCATATAATGTGATTTGTTTCCATTTTCTATATTGTTGTAACTAACTCAGGTTTGAGTTTAAGTAGATATTTATGGTTAATTAGCTACTATGTGATTTTCTTATAGTTGAGCGGGGCTACTAGCACTAGTCCCTCTGTCTTTTAGACAAGGTTAACTCCCCCCCCAATTTCTGGTGCCCATTCTAGGGCCCCACATAGGTGGACTACTTCCACTTGCTTTTCCCCCCCCCATCCCCCCCCCCAACCAATCTTTGACCCCTACCCTTTTTCCCGCCCCCCCCCAAGAATTCTAAATGGCCTCTCTTAGATTCCTCACCCATAATGTCAGAGGCCTTAATACTGTGGGGAAGAGATGCCTTCTATCACGATCCCTCCGTCACCACGGAGCGGATGTAGCCTTCCTCCAGGAGACGCACCTCCTAGCGGACTCCCCCCCCCCCACACCTCCAAGGACTTCCCAGTTTTCGAGGCGGCTTCCTTCACAAAGAAAGCCAGAGGGGTAGCATCCTAATACACAAAAGAGTGGCTTACGAGCCCCTCTTTATATTCAGAGACCCTCAGGCCAGATATCTCATCCTTGTATGTAACTTAGATCATGTCACCTATACCCTTGTTTCGGTCTATCTCCCAAACTCACTCCAACCCAGATACCTCAGGAAAGTCCTTCTGCATGTGGAGAAGGTCAAACAAGGCAGAGTTATCCTCGCCGGTGACCTGAACATGGTATGGGATGAGAAGATAGATAGGAAAACAGGCCCCTCTAAGAGACTCCCCTCCAGCCACGACCCTACCAGTCGTAGGTTCCGGGAACTTATTTGCCAGTTCACTTATTTCGATATTTGGAGGTCCCTTCACCCTCTAGACAAAGATTTAACCCACTTCTCCCACCCACGCTACATACTCTAGGCTTGATTACTTTTTTTGCCACCCCACTGACCTAGATCTTGTCCGCTCCATGAACATTCACCTCAGCCCGTGGTCAGATCATGACCTTATCACCTTAGACATTGACTCTAGTCACACTACTAAAGCCAGAGCCCCATGGAGATTGCCACACCATCTCCTTTCGGATGTCCCGTTTAGGGAAGAGATCAGGAAAGAGATTTGCTTCACCCTCCAGACCAATGATACCCCAGAAGTTAGTGAGAACACTATTTGGGTGCATTTAAGGCTACTCTACGAGGCCTTTTCATCCGCAAGCAGGCTCACCTCAGGAGACAAGCAGGCCTCTCCCTCTCCCAAGCACATTGCAGACTGCGGGTGCTTGAAACCCAACGGCGGACCTCGACTCGGTAGCCTACAAATCTGAGGTGGAAGACCTTAGGCGGCACATATGCCAGTTAGAATTCCGTAAGACACAATCCAATCTCCTCCGTCTGAAACACCTCCTATACTCCAAGGCAATAAAGCAGATTCATTGCTAGCCAATAAAATCAGGCAGCGTGCTGGTGCCACTCGTATCCATGAAATCAAACAGGGTGGCCAATCTGTCCGACTCCCTTCGCAGATAGGCCAACAGTTCCATAAGTTCTATTCTGAACTCTACAATATTGGCGATACCGCGACGTTCGGGAAGGCCCCCTCGGAAAGTTTAGATTCCTTCCTTCACTCCCTCGAGCTCCCCACCCTTGATGACTCTCATAAAGAGTGCATTGACACCCTATTACTAGCCAGGAGGTTAAATCGGTTATTAAAAAACTAAAATCTCTTAAAGCCCCTGGGCCTGATGGCTTCACAGCTATTTTTTACAAGACATACCTAGCAGAACTCGCCCCTATACTTACCAGATTTTTCAATAAGGCTATGTCCACAGGGAAGTTCGACAAGGAATTCCTTGAGGCCTCCATCATCACCATCCCCAAACCAATAAAGACCCTACCCTTTGCGCTAATTATCGACCCATCTCACTCATCAATACCGACGTTAAGATCTACGCCAAAATCCTGGCTAATCGGCTAGCAAAATTGCTCCCAACACTTATTGACCCAGATCAAGTCGGGTTCATACCAGGGAGAGAGGGCCCAGATAACACCAGGAGGCTCCTTAACATACTCCTAGAGGCCAAGAGGCTGAATAGACCACTCGCGGTGCTCTCTCTGGATGCCGAGAAGGCCTTTGACCGCGTCAGATGGGAGTACCTCTGGCGGGTCTTAGAGAACTTCCAGTTCCCTACACAATTATTTTGGCAATCAAAGCTCTATATTCCTCCCCAGTGGCCTTGGTGAGAGGACTGGGGTTTGACCCCACTCCCTTCCCTATTTCCAATGGCACACGACAGGGTTGCCCCCTTTCCCCGATTTTGTTCTCACTGGCCATGGAGCCTCTGGCTGCGGCCATCAGGACAGATAACGAGATCTTGGGAATCACCCTACACGGTACGGTCCACAAATTCGCAGACGATACTACCCTGTTCTTTTCCAGACCCTCACGAGAGATCCCGAGACTCCTGTCCCTTCTAGAGACATTTAGCGCCTTGTCGCACTATAAATTAAACAACTCGAAATCTGAATTATTCACCTCTGGGTTCTAAGTTTATCCCCAGCCATAAGTACGTATCCCATCTCGGTGTTAAATTATCCAATTCTCTCCCTCAAATTCTTGAAGATAACTTCAAACCCCTTTTGACCGAGCTAAGGTCCCTGCCCATACGTTGGAACTTCAAATGTGTATCCTGGTTAGGACGCATAGCGGCCCTAAAGATGAGCTATCTTCTAAACTCACGTATGCACTCCGTTGTCTACCAATACGAGTTCCCAGAACTCTTCTAGTGCAGTTCCAGAGCACCTGTACTAAATACATTTGGCAGGGTAAGCCCCCTAGAGTTGCCCATAATGCCCTGCAATACCCTAGAATGCATGGCGGGGTTGCTTCTCCCTCTATCTTTAGATATGCGGATGCCGCTATGCTCACCCATATATCTCAATGGGGTGTCAAAGATTCAGACAGCAAATGGAGGTCTATTGAACAAGCCTCCCTACCACATAACCTTACGTTAAGGGACCTAATATGGACGCCACCCCATTGCAGAAGGAATCTGGGCGCCTCTAACCCGATTATTAAGGAATGCCTATCGCCTGGGACCGCCTGAGGCATAACCCCAAGGTAGCCCCTCACCCTTCCCCAATTACCTCCGTTACCGGTCTTCTGTCCGGTCTACCGGACTCCCATCCGAACGCTTGGGCTCGGCTGGGTAACATGAAGGTGGGTGACCTATGGTCTACCTCGCCACATACAACTTTTCCCCCCTACCCCAACCAACTCAATATAACTCCATCTACACCCTTGTATATGAAATTTGAATACTCCAGAGTTACTAGCTTCTTATCTAGGTGGGGTTTCAAACCCTCTCTGCCTCGACAGCTTACCATCTGGGAAGCTAGATGGCAACAGGGGCTCAGACTGGGCAAACCACTGTCCTTACACTATTCCCTCATGGAAGGTGATGTCCCAGTTGACAAAGCCCAACACATCCTGAAATGGGAACGGAAGTTAGACTTTACGAAACCCCCTCTGGAGTGGCAGCGCACGCTCTTATTTACAAAGAAACCCCTTCATTGAATTACCGTCCTTGAAACCTACATTAAGGTGCTCACGCACTGGTACTACGTCCCAGCTAGACTTGTGAAAATCTATCCAGGGGCCTCCCCCACATGTTGGAGAGACTGCTCGCATATAGGTGATATGATCCACATTTGGTGGAGCTGTCCCAGACTCAAACCTCTCTGGAACAAATGTTTCTCTACATTAACCAGTTTAGGTATCAACCTACCCAGAACTCCCGAGACGGCTCTGTTTCACTTAGGCATATGTAAATTACCCAAACATTACGGTGCACTTTGTATCTACCTTCTGTCAGCTGTTAAACTTAATATAGCGAGATCTTGGAAAAGATCCCTTCCCCCAGCCTGGTCAGATATTATATCCACTATGGCATACATGTACTCTATGGAGAAGAGTATTTACTATGCCTCGGGTAGGACCGATTTCTTTGAACTGATCTGGTCTGATTGGAAAAACAGGTTTGACACTCTCTGGCTTCCCACCTTCGACACCTAGATGGCAGTACACCCCTAACCACATAAGCAGAAGCCTCGGCCTCACCCTTACACATCTGAACTAGCCCCCTTTTAAAGTCATCTTAGCATATCTACCTACCCGTTTCCCCTACCCTCTTCTCCCCCCCCCTTGACGATATTCTATGTCCTGCCTGGACACTGACACCCTTTTCATAGAAATTTACTTCATATCTGTAATGATTATGTTAATGTTCTGATGTATTTGCATTTGATTTACGATTGTTTCGTACAGCTGTTGTATCTATCACTCCTTTATTTCAACAAAAATTAATAAAAAATTACATTTAAAAAAAAAATATATATCATTTTCACTAACAGAATCCCTTTCAGTAAAATCTTACTTTAATAAGATGTGGCTAAAATACTGCTCTCTCTGCCTCTCTTCCTGCTCTGTAAGGATTCAGGAAGTGACAGTGGCACATTCCACTGCACTTAGAGGGGAAGAACAGAACTCTCTTTTTCACTTTAGCAAAGCTAGCAGGTTCACAGGCAGCAACAAAATATATGAAAGTTGTTTTTTTCCGTTTTTGTTTTGTTTTATATGATTTAACATCCAGCCCGAACCCTAAGTTCCACTTACTAATGCCTCTCACTGGATTGGTTCAGCCCAAATAGGACTGCCTCAAATAAGCATTTAATGGGCCATGCAATGATCTTAACCACTTTCCTCCAGTAGATGGCGCAGCATGTTGTGTAATGGTGGGCAGACCTGCTTGTGCCTCTCCATTGCACAACATGTAGCTGCGGAAAAAAAAATGCTGGGGAAAAAAATTAAATTTTTTTTTTTTAAAGCCAATAAAAAATATAAATATTTTTGCCCATATGAGAGGCCTCACCTGCCTCTAGTGACTGCACATCACTGGCTTTATGCCAGGTAGAAATTCAACTATTGATTTAAGGAAATTACAACTGACTAGTGACTACTATTGGTCCCAAATAAATAGAAAATGAATTATCCCTAAAACTGATATGGCTGTGACAATAATCGATGCAGAAAAAGCATTTGATATGATAACACAGGGCCATTTGTTTATGGCAATAGACAAATTTGGGCTTGCTGTAAATTTCTTTAAAATGATACAATTGATATATAATAAACCTTTGGCAAATATCACAGTTAACGGGTGCAATACAACTAGCTTCCCCTTCAGAGAGGGACAAGACAAGGATGCCCGCTATCCCCATATTTATTTAATTTAGCGATTGAAACATTGGCAATATATTTAGAAAGGAAGTGGAAGGTATTTGGTTGGGTAAGAGGAAAATTACGCTGTTATTGTATTCAGATGATCTTTTAGTCTTTGTGAGAGACTCCAAGAAAAATATGACAATCCTAATTCAAGCTCTAGAAAGGTTTAGTACATTTTCCGGATATAAAGTCAATTTTAATAAATCAGATGTTTTTTGGATATATAAGAATAGAGATAGCTATAGGGACTGTCCTTTTAAAGAAACAAAAGAGGAGCTTAATTATTTAGGTATTAGGTTAGATAGAGACCCCAGTAAATTGTACGCGACAAATTATAACCATATATTCGTGAAAATTTTTAACGATCTGGCAAATTGGGCGAAATTCCCTTTAACTCTATCTAGGAAAATCAATCTGATGAAAATGGTGGCATTCTCAAAATTACTATACCTATTACAAAATTTACCTGTGTTTATCAAACGGAAAGACCTCCAGATATTTAAGCAAAAATGTGTAAGTTTTTTAAGGGGAGAAAAAACGGAGGGCACTGGCATTACAAAAAATTGCATATTATAGAAAAGAAGGAGGATTGTCTTTCCCTGATATAGAATTATATAATTTAGTTTGTAAGGGGAAAATTGCCATGGATTGGTTAACAGAGATAGATCGCTATTCTATTTTTTGTTAAGAGGAACAATTAGTCAGTCCTTATGCGCTAAAGGCGTTATTACATTGTAAGGAGAATCTCCCGACAGAAGTTAAAAACATGTCTTCTATTAAGAATGTAATACATGCATGGCATTGTTAAAATATCACAAGCTAATCCAAGTTGGTCTAAATATCTTACAATAGCAAGTAACCCGAATTTTGAAACAGCGTTAGGCTCAAGAGTTTTCCAAGGATGGAAGCAGCAAGGTCTTATTTATTTACAACAATTAAAAGAAAAAGAGACTAGAAGGTGTAAAACTTTCCAAGAACTTAAAAATGAATTTAGGTTACCAGATAAAGAATTTTTTGCATATCTGCAGGTGCGACATTTTTTAATAAAATGGTTTCAGAGAATCTGGAAGATAGCTCATGGAAACTTTTAGGACCAGTCCTGAATTGTTATAAGGCAGGGAATCACTTCATTTCTGTGCTTTAAAGTACTTAAAACCTTACAGGGTAAAGAGAATATAGATAAAATTGCAGCTAAATGGTTACAACCAGTAGAGAAAATACAAATAGTCTACAGCTTACAGATCAAGCAACTCTGTCAATTGCATGGAGAGAATCCCACCTAAAAATGGTAAATAGAATGTATATTGCTCCTGCAGTAAAAGCAAAATGGGATAAGTCAGTAACTAATAAGTGTCTCAAATGTTGTCTTGTAGCTGTAGATTTACAACATTGTCTTTGTAGTTGTGCCAAAATACAAACATGTTGGAAAAAGTTGAACTTCTGGATAAATAAAATAAATGAAAAGGTAATCAGAATGACAGAAGATCATATTTTTTTTTTTACATGAAGAACAAATACCGCAACTGAGCAATAAGATTTTGAATACGGTAATTTTGATAGGTAGAACACTTATTTTAAAATATTGGAAGTCGAAGAAGAGCCTGAATCTAAGAGAATGTATAAATAAAGTAAAAGGACAATTAATAGTAGAACAATATGACACCTCTGTAGAACATGAAATATAACTTTTTTTAATAAGTGGAGAAAGTTCATGCAGTCATTGGCCTCTATTTATCAAGGTCTGTCAGACCTGATCCGACAGTGCGGATCAGGTCCGACAGACCTCGCTGAATATGGCGAGCAATACTCTCGCCGTATTCAGAATTGCACCAGCAACTCGATCGGGTTGATTTCCAGAGATGTCTGTCCGCCTGCTCAGAGCAGGTTATGGAGCAGTGGTCTTTGTGACCGCTGCTTCATAACTGCTGTTTCTGGTGAGCCTGCAGGCTCGCCAGAAACACGGGGCATCAAGCTCCATTCGGAGCTTGATAAATATGCCCCATTGAGTATAGAAGAACGACAATGATTAATTTCACCCTTTGGAGGGTCCGAGTTCCTGACTTTTGCTATTGAAAGGAATGAATATCCTAGTATTTTGGAATAAATACAATTTTACTTTTTTTTTGTCTTGTCGTGCCTTGGATGGTATGTTATGTTTTGTGGTGGTGCGTGTTGGTGGCATTCGTGGTTGAAGATATACTAGAAATGGTTTAAAATAATTCAACAGAGTGGTATAAATGTATTTTGAGAAATTGGTTTATTGCATACAACAGCTAGACTACAAGTAGCCTAAGACAGATTGGGGCATATAAAGAATCAAGGCTCAGGAGGATACCTGCACTTCGCAGAAAATCTTTTTTGCTTTGGACTTTTTTTTACACATCCTGCAAGGTGTGCTTGCTTCCTTGTTTGTGTTTATTTATGTTGTGGAGGTACCAATATGCATAAGTTGAAATTGTACACTCTGTTGGATTGATAAATAAAGATATTAAAAAAAAAAAGAAATGAACTGGAAAGATTTTAAAAAGGAATGTTCTTTCTAAATCATTTAATTTTAACTTCCACATCCCATGTCCTCTATATGTCAAAAATATCCAGATCCATATGCCCATCTCCAGTAATTGCTGGTCTAGAAGTGACTACACCTGTAGTAGTTATGCACATAACTTTTACATAAACATTTGCAGTGTTTTGAAGATGCTTATTTTAATGTGTCAGTTCTGTTAATTAAACAAAAACAATTGTCACTACTACCTTCTTGTGACTTAGGCCTTGATAATCGAAAGTGCTGTGAGGCGGCGATATATATTCAAAAGGGATCTGATGTGATGTCGAGAATGCGGGCAAAATCAAAAGTGCCAACATTACTCTTTAAAGGCAGCATTGCAGAGGTTTTTTTTTTACTATAGATTGCAATGGGTGCCGGTGCTGACAAAATATTCCAAGCAGCATTGGCACAGACATTAACCATGTAAAGTAAAGGACCCCTTTTAAATATATAGCACCAAGCCGCAAACTAACCCTACACTACTTAACCCCTAAACCGCCAATAGCCCACCACAATAAACATCCTAACCTATTAACCCATATACCGCAAATAACCCCCCCGCAATAAACGTCCTAACCTATTAACCAATAGACCACCACAAACCACCAACGCAATAAGCCCTACACTACTAAACTACTTAATGCCTAACCCCCCACCTCTTACCAAAAAAAATGCATAAAATAAAAAAGAACACTACCAAAAATAACAAACACACAGTTATGCCTATTCTAAATCTAAAGCCCCCCCCCCAAAAAAAAATATATAAACCTATACTAACACTAAACTATAGCAATAGCCCTTAAAATGCCCTTTTTTGCAGGGCATTGCCCTAAAGTGATACAGCTCTTTTTCCTTTCAAAAAAACAAACCAACCTACAATACAAGTAACCCCCCCAAAAAAACTGGCTACCTAAAAAAAAACTACTCTAAGGATTGCCATGAAAAGGGGCATTTAGCTCTTTTGCTGCCTAAAAAACAAATGAAAAACTATTCTTAAAAATAAAAAGAACACCCAAAAAGAGCCTAGCACTAAACCCAACGAAGGTACCTACCAAACTTGAATCCAGCTCCTACATGCTCGCCAATTGCGGTGCTCCTCTTCTATCGCGGCGGTGGAGATACATCTACTTTCTTGATCCAGCAGTGGTGGGCCATATTCTTTCTTGATCCCGGTGGCGGTGGTCTATCTTCATCCATCTACTTCTGCCGCTCTGCTGCAGAAGTCTTCGTCCATCTTGCACCCAATGCCTCTTCTGATCTTCAGTCCTCTTCATGCGGTCGCCGGTCAACCGATGGACACTGAATTTGGAATAAGAAGTATAGTGGGTATTGAAAATAATTACTCCCTAGAAAATAATCACATTTTGTTGCTTTGCAGCCTGAAACAAAGAAAGACACAGTTTTTGATTATCCAGTTGTAATTACTCAGTACAACTTATAACACCCAAGTGAAAGATATAACACCAACATGTCAGACAAAAATAAAGACAATTCAAAAACAGAATCATTGAGTTGGAAAAAGGATCACACCCTCCTAAAATTACGTGTAAACTCAATCAGGTGTAGCTAATCACCTTCTCAACGGCACACACAAAGCCATTTGACCTTCAACTGCGATCAGCTGTGGGCATATTGATTAGCTCAGCATGAAAAGAGCTTTCCTTGAGCATCTCAGTCCCTGGTAGTGCAACTGAAGCAAACACTCAACTATAGGTGGCAAGGCACTGTCAAAAGATCTCTGAGCTAAAGTTGTGGACAGGCAAAAATCAGGAGATGGATACAAGAAAATATCAAAGACTTTATCAATGCCTAGAAGCACAGTGAAGTCTATTATTAAGAAGTGGAAGGTATTTGGTACAACACAGAACCTCTCTGGATCAGGACATCATTCAAAACTGGATGAAAGAGCCAGGAGGAAACTGGTCAGAGAGGATACCAAGAGGCCCACAGCAACTCTGAAGCAGTTGCAGGAATTTATGACAAAGAGTGGCCATTGTGTGCATGTGACAACAATATAAAAAATTATCCACAAATGTGTCTTTTATGGGAGGGTTGCAAGAAAAAAGCCACTCCTCAAGACAGGCCACATGCAGTCACGACTGAGCTTTGCGATAACACACCTAGGAGATTCTGAGGCCACATGGAAAAAGGTGTTATGTTCAGATGAGAATAAAATGTAATTATTTGGCCTCAACACCAAACGATATGTCTGGAGGAAATCGAATACAGCTTACAGTAAAGCATGGAGGTGGTAATATCCTGTTATGTTTCTCTGCAGCAGGCACTGGAGCACTTGTTAGGATAGAAGGAATAACGGATGGGGCAAAATACCGTCAAGCTCTTGAGGAAAATCTGCTGCCCTCTGCCAGGAAGTTGTCAATGGGAAGAAGGTTTACCTTCCAACATGACAATGACCCAAAGCACACAGCAAAAATGACCACACAGTGGTTAAAGGAGAAAAAGGTGAATGTCCTTGCATGGCCTAGTCAGAGCCCAGACTAAAACCCTATTGAATATCTGTAGCTTGACTTGAAAACTGCAGTCCACAAACAGTCACCATCAAATGTAACGGAACTGAAGCAATATTGCACAGTCTAGATGTGCAAAGTTAGTAGAGACATATACCAACAGACTAAAGACTTTAAAGGGACATAATACTCATATGCTAAATAACTTGAAACTGATGCAGTATAACTGTAAAAAGCTGACAGGAAAATATCACCTGAGTATCTCTATGTAAAAAAGGAAGATATTTTACCTCACAATCTCCTCAGCTCAGCAGAGTAAGTTCTGTGTAAAAAGTTATACTTCACCTGCTCCCAGCTGCAGGTAAAAAAAATAAAAAATGAAGAAATTAACAGCAGCCAATCATCATCAGCAGTGCTGAGGTCATGAACTCTTACTGTGATCTCATGAGATTTGACTTAACTCTCATGAGATTTCATAGTAAGCTTCCTTTACCTGATTGTTGAAATAATATGAGAGTTCACGAGGCTCATCCCCTAAGCTGTCCCAGGACAGACACACTAAAATGCTGCTTAGAAATCCTTTACAATGGGAGGTGGCTACTGAGGAACTTTTGAGGTAAAATATCTTTCTTTTTTACATAGAGATGTTCAGGAGATATTTTCTAGTCAGCTTTTTACAGCTATGCTGCATCACTTTCAAGTGTTTAAACATTTGGGTATTATGGCCCTTTAATTAAAGCAAAAGGTGGTTCAACAAAATGCTGACACAAGTGGGTGATCCTTTTTCGACCTCAGTGATTCTGTTTTTGAATTGTCTTTATTTTTGCCTTACATGTTGGTGTTATATCTTTTTTTTTTTATGTTATACGTTGCACTGAGTAAAAACAACTGGATAAACAAAAACTGTGTCTGAGGCCTATTTAACAAATGTCTGTTGGACCTGATCCGACAGTGCGGATCAGGTCCGACAGACATCGCTGAATGCGGAGAGCAATACGCTCTCCGTATTCAGCATTGCACCAGCAGCTCACAAGAGCTGCTGGTGCAACGCCGCCCCCTGCAGACTCGCGGCCAATGGGCCGCCAGCAGGGGTGTTAATCAACCCGATCGTACTCGATCAGTTTGAATTCCGACGATTCCTGTCCGCCTCATCAGAGCAGGCGGACAGGGTTATGGAGCAGCGGGCAGCGGTCTTTAGACCGCTGCTTCATAACTGCTGTTTTCTGGCGAGCCTGCAGGCTCTTAGAAACACAGGGCCTCAAGCTCCATTCAGAGCTTGATAGATAAGCCCCTCTGTCTTTATTTCAGGCTACAAAGCAACAAAATGTGATTATTTTCAAGGGGGTGATTATTTTCAATACCCACTGTACCCCTTATGTACCCTTGAATTGCTTTTGGCTGATTTTCTAAAACAAATTAAAATTAACGAATAGAAGAAAAGCATTAAATATCAGGGCCTTAGTCTCTCTGGTAGACAACAGGTTAAATAATCACTGATAAATGCAACTAAGGTCATGTACAAGTAAACTGTTATAAACCCACCTTACCTCATATTTCCTTATATTTTTGTATGATTTTTTTTTTAAATCACTTCTGACAAACGTATTAGTATGTGACTGTTATTTTATGTTTACGTTTAAGTATTCCTGAGCAGACTGATCCTTACATATGGTAACACAGAAAGAGAATGTATACATAACCATGCAAATCCACTTGTTCTGCTTATACATAGCTTCATAATATGCAATGATAAAACACTTTGGGCCAGATCACAAGTAATAGCATGGGACGCAATATTCGATATTGCATTACCATGAGTTCACGACTTGATATTACAAGTCGATGTTAAAGCGCATTAACCAGACAAGTGTTAGCACGTCCTACTTCACTCGAGCGCAGCATATATTTTTAATTTACGCCAGTGAAGTGCGGTGAGGTCTGAGGCTGGTGAGGTACTAGATATTATACGCTGGAGAAACACATATACTGCGGGCCTCAAGTACCCCCAACAGGGAAGGTTTTAATTATCGCTGAACCAGTGCATATATTAAATAATAAGCTGATGGGTGAGAGCATATTATTAACCATGGTGTTTCTGATCAGCTGATTATTTTACATTTGCACTGGTTCAGCTATAATGAAAACCTTACCTGTTGGGGGTACTTGAGGACCACAGATAAGATACACAACTCATCCCAAGGGATATAATTAGCTGCAGGAAACCTGACAGCAGAACAACAAGCTCTTGTTTCCAGCACTACCAGTTATATGTACCCAGGTGGTCTGCAGCTAATCAGCGAATCAGCACAATATTACATCAGAATCTGAGACAAACCAAAAAAGTGTTCACGTACTCACAGCAGCAAGCACCAATGAAAGACAATATGGAGTCATTCCCAACATGCACAGTGACAGCTCTTTCAAAAGTGAGCATGAAGCAGACGTGCTAAACAAAGCCCATTTCCCAGCCCCCTCATCATGTTACTCCTTTCCACAATCTTCATATTTTTCACTTCTCTTTGACCAAAAAATATAGAAATCCTCTAAATTGCTGTTTGGAACAGTGCCCTCCCTCATCCACTATAAATTTTTATAGCCAAATAAGCCAAGTCTTATACATTTTTAATATATATATTTGTTAGTAACTAAAAGCATTTTTGACCCCATGATTCACATAAATATTAAGGTGGATCAATCAACCCAAATAAACTAAAACATCAAAATCTGCCTTCCTGGATACCATAAATAAAATGCCATAACACAAATTAGGTTTTAACCCTTTAACTGTCAAAGAGACTGTAACATAGCAGTTAATAAATAAAATGACCTAAAACAGATTAGCAATCTGTATAATGTAATTTTTAGCAAGTTAATAGCATGCTCATAATAAAAATGTTAGTGTCAGTGACCTAATAATCATGTCACAGGTTTAAAGCTCATGCCACAGGCTTAAAGTTTTAAATCCTACTATAGAACTGACATAAAAAAAATAATAAATGAAAAAATAGCACAGCCACAGACTATATGCCAACTGAAACACAAATACCAATCCTCTAGTCTTCTATGCCCATTATACCCCATCCTCTATATCCCATAGTTTGTCCAGTAAAGTTTACTGCTTTGTTTGCCAGATATATTTTACAAATAACGTTATATCCCATAGTTTGTCCACTGTCCAGTAAAGTTTACTGCTTTGTTTGCCAGATATATTTTACAAATAATGTTATATCCCATAATTTGTCTACTGTCCACTGTCCAGTAAATACGCAGGTAGGTATTGGCAATGGAAATGAACTTCAACTTGTAAAGGTCAGTTCAAGTTGAAGTTCTGCATTACCTGGCTACCAGGCCTGCGTATTACAGTTTACTACTAATAATGTTATTGTAAAATATAAAACGTTATTGTAAAACAATTATATTTGGAATTGGCAAACATACATAGTAGTAAAAAACTTTACTTGACAAACTGCGCACTATGGGGTCAAAAATGCTTTAATTGGAATTTTGATTGGATTACAATCATTATTTAATACACGGTCATCAGCACACTGTCTCTGTGACTGAACTTGTTTTCAATCTTCATTACCTGAGCCTGAGGTGGTGATGGTCCGGTTACCGGTCAGACAGAATCCTGACACAGTCACATGTGGCTCCCCGGCTCGCTCCTCCACACAGCTGAGCTGCTGTGCTGACAGGCCCTCCCTCTGGCTACTCTCACTCTGACACTCACTCAAGTCGTCTCGTCGGCGACCGACGTACAGGGCCAAGCAGGCACTTCTCCAAGCTCTAACTGAAGTTCTGAAGACTTCACTGAACACAATCACGCACGCAATTAGTACAGGGCAGGCACGCACTGGAACTCAGCTGCTCCCTCCTGTACTGACCTCCCGCCTGATGTGTCATGCAACGTAAATCCAACGTCACCCCGACTCAGCAGCCCAGCAGGCACGCCTCCCAGGCAGCGCTGATGCTGATTGGCTGTGAGCTAGCTCCATCATGGAGGTGGTTTTGAGAACCGCCTCTATTGGAGTTTGTATGGGGCCCGGCGAGACAAGACTAGGTGGCGCTAGCTCTAAGTGAGCTGAGAACTATATTCAGTATCCATGTTGCGCAATTAATGGAAGGCAGCGGAACGACTCACTGCCTCCTTATTGCGCAACAAGGATGCTGAATTTCTTTAGCACAAAATATTAAAAAAATGATGATGTAGGTAATCACGCGGGGGGGGGGGGGGGAGGGGGCTGTACCCTTGGGCATGGCCAAAAAAAAAGGCCCAAAAAAAATTATTTTTTTATAAATATTAATTAATATCTTTTTTCTCTGATTGCACTGCCTCCTATTACTGCACGTCACTGATTTACGCAGGTTTTACAAATTAAAAGTTATAGTTTATGCTCAAGCAAAAGCTAAAACTAGACATGTGTAACGCTAAAAATTTCGTTTAGTTTCGTTTTCATTAGTTAAATAAATCATTTTGTTTCAGCAAATTAGTTTAGTTAAGTTTAAAAAAAAAAATTTCAGCAAATTAGTTATGTTAAGTCGTTTTTTCGGATCCCATCGTTTTTTCGGATCCATTCTTTATTCATATGCATTATTCTATTCTGAAGTTTAGAATAGAATAATGCATATGAATAAAGAATGGAACTGAAAAAAACGAAAGAATCCAAAAAAATTATTTAATTTAAAATAACTAATATCCCGGCGAATGGCAAAACAAAATTATCTAAAACCACTGCCACGACCCACATCGCAGACACTAAATGAAGCTATTAACCCCTAAACTGACGTGCCCCCACATCGCCAACGCTACGTAAACCTATTAATAGGTAAACCGCCGTACCCCCAAATTGCTGAAACTAAATAAACCTATAAACCACTAAACCGCCATTCCCCGACATCGCCATCACTAACTAAACCTATTAACCCTTAAACTGCAGTTCCCCCACATCGCCAACATTCACTAAACCTATTAACCCCTAAACCGCAGTTCCCGACATCGCCAACACTAACTAAACACTAACAAAACCTATTAACCCCTAAACCGCAGTTCCCAACATCGCCAACACTAACTAAACCTACACCCCTAAACCACCACCCCCCACACCACAACAACCTAAATTAAACTATTTACCCCAAACCTAACACCCCCTAACTTTAACATAATTAAAATAGACCTAAATTAAAGTTGCAATTATTAACTAACTACCTATTTAAAAATAAATACAAACTTACCTGTGAAATAAAAATAAAACCTAAGCTTACACTAATAAAACCTAAGATTACTAAAAACAAAAAACCTAACATTACTAAAAATAAAAAAAATCTAAGATTACTAAAAAATTAAAACTACAATTACAAAAAATAATAAACACTAAAATTACAAAAAAAATAAAAAACTACCATTACAAAAAATAACATACAAATTTATCCAAAAAAATAAAAATAATTCCTATTCTAAAACCCCATTTAAAAAAAAAAAACCCCAAAGTAAAAAAACAATCTATAATAAACTACCAAGGGCCCTTAAAAGGGCCTTTTGTAGGCCATTGCCCTAAAGTTAACAGCTCTTTTGCAAAAAAATAAAAACAACCCCCCCAACATTACAAACCCCAACCCCCCAAACCCACAAAATAAAAATAAACCTAATCTACCAATTGCCCCGAAAAGGGCATTTGTATGGGCATTGCCCTTAAAGGGACATTTAGCTCTTTCTCGGCCCATAAAAAATAAAAAATGCCTAATCTGAAAAAAAAACTCCCCCAAAAATAAAAAAAATTCCATTACATAAAATAACAAATGAAATTATCCAAAATAATACAAATTATTCCTATTCTAATACCTTGTTTAAAAAAAAAATCCCAAAATAAAAAAAAACCTAATCTATAATAAACTACCAATAGCCCTTAAAAGGGCCTTTTGTAGGGCATTGTCCTAAAGTTAAAAGCTCTTTTGCTAAAAAATTACAACAAACACCACCTAACATTACAAACCCCCACCCACCAAACCCACAAAATAAAAAAACGTAACTAAAAAAAAACTTATCTGCCCATTGCCCTGAAAAGGGCAGTTGTATGGGCATTGCCCTTAAAAGGGAATTTAGCTCTTTTTCGGACTAATAAAATAAGAAAAGCCCTAATTTAAAAAAAAACACCCTCAAAAAACAAAAAAATACATAACACTAACCCCAAAATCAAGACTCACAGTTGCTGAAGTCGGGCGAAAGATCTTCATCCCAGCGACGAAGCATGTTCATTCAGGGGGCTCCATTTTCATCTATCCAGGTCCAGGTGGAGGTCCATAGGTCCGACGTGGAGGTCCTCTTCATGCGATCGTCCACCACACACTGAGGATTCAATGCAAGGTACACTTTTTATATTGGCCAATAAAATCAGCCAATAGGAATAAGAGCTGCTTAAATCCTATTGGTTGATTTGAACAGAAAATAGGATTTATGCAGCTCTCATTCCTATTGACTTATTCAACTCAGCCAATAGGAATGAGAGCTGCTTAAATCCTATTGGGTGTTTAAATCAGCCAATAGAATTTAAGCAGCTCTCATTCCTATTGGCTGATTTTAATTTTTCAGCCAATAGGAATGCAACGGTACCCCAATATAAAAGGGGTACCTTGCATTGAATCCTCAGTGTGCGGCGGACAATCCCATGAAGAGGACCTCCGCCCATCCACCGACCACTCCGCCTCCACTGGGATGAAGATAGAAAATGCCAGTTGCGCGATGGATACAGATGGAGTCGTCTGGATGAAGATACTTCGCCGCTGGGGTGAAGATCTTTCGCCGGACTTCAGCAACTGTGAGTACCGATTTTTGGGTTAGTGTTAGGGTTTTTTTTTTGTTTTTTGAGGGTGTTTTTTTTTTAGATTAGGGCTTTTTTTATTTTAATGGGCCGAAAAATAGCTGAATACCCTTTTAAGGGCAGCAAAAGACCTGAATGCCCTTTTAAGGGCAATGCCCATACAAATGGGTAGATTAGTTTTTTTTAGTTGCTTTTTTTTATTTTTGTGGATTTTGAGCTGGAATTCTATTGGCTGATTGGAACAGCCAATAGAATGCAAGCTCAATCCTATTGGCTGATTGGATCAGCCAATAGGATTGAACTTCAATCCTATTGGCTGATTGCATCAGCCAATAGGATTTTTCCTACCTTAATTCCAGTTGGCTGATAGAATTCTATCTATTTTATTTAATTGTAATTAATTGTATTTAATTTATTTAATTTATTTAATTATAGTGTAGTGTTAGGTGTAATTGTAACTTAGGTTAGGTTTTATTTTACAGGTAAATGTGTCTTTATTTTAACTAGGTAATTATTAAATAGTTAAAAACTATTTAATAACTATTGTACCTAGTTAAAATAAATACAAAAATGCCTGTAAAATAACAATAAACCCTAAGATAGATACAATGTAACTATTAGTTATATTGTAGCTATCTTAGGGTTTATTTTATAGGTAAGTATTTAGTTTTAAATAGGAATAATTTAGTTAATGATAGTAATTTT
>NW_026511408.1:0-20000 GCF_027579735.1 Bombina bombina | reverse complement strand
AACACACCACCCATAGAAGAAAGGAAGTCATGCGGTGAAAACCAAGATTGGATGAGCAAAACCACTATTATTTTAACATGAGCGGTGTAACCGATCAATAGCGCTAATATTTTTGTGCTCCACTTGTAATCTAGCCCATAATGTTTAATGTCCCTCTATTGTTTACAGAATTGTATCATTGCAAAAATGTTTTAATGTAAATCTGTGTTAAAGAGACAGTCTCCTCCAGAATTGTATATTATTTAACAAAATAGATAATCCCTTTATTACCCATTAATATACTTTTTACCTCTGTGATTACCTTGTATCTAAGCCTCTGCAAACTGAGGCATTAATTCTACTGAGCATGTGCAAGAGTTTACAGTGTATACATATATGAGTTCTGTGATTGGCTGATGGCTGTCACAAGAAAAGATGGCAGGGAAATTCAAGAAACCTTGTGATTTGCCTAAAAAATATACTGCTCATTTCAAAATTATAGTAAGTGTTATTGCATTGTTTTTTTTATTTTACATTTATTAATTCTGTTATGCTACTATATTTAATGGCACTTTAAGGGAAAACATTTTTATAGTACATTGTCCCTCCCTTTTAGTTAAATTCTATAGCACCAAAAATATATTGAATGAATATTAGATAAGGTATGTCTTATTAAATCAGAAAATAATAAAATGGTATTACAATATCATCTTTGTTACTTTAGAACAAGGAAATAATATAAAACAAACAAGATGCATTTATTTATAAACAACCAATCCCAGTCAGTTCTTTTCAAACTGTGGCTACTGTATGAATAGTTGTTTACTAAATGGTAAAAGCCAAACAACCTGTCCTGTGCACATGCAGAGTAAGTCTCAATTGGTTTATTATTCCTCTATAGGAAGACATGGGGCACTGCATAGTTACTTTATAGTATGACATTGTGAACAAAGGCAGAGGAACAAGAATGTAACAATGTGAGTCTAAAAGGAGCTTGTGGACTCATCCTACTGTACACCAGTTGTTCAGTCTCACAATGATATATATCCTAAGGCTGTATTCCAAATACAGAGAACAATGGTTACTGCAAACAGTATGAGAATCTTTTACTTTACCAAGCAGTGCTAAATTATAGGATATTATATTATTTACCCGGTTGCTCTTTTGTTACATCAGTAAAGAAATACAACTTGTATAACTACGTTTTTAAAGTTAAAATTGCAAAATATTTTTGGATAAGCATCAGTTTAAGTATAACATTCTGATTTTTTAAATTTATGTAATTGGAGTAATATATGTTTAAAAAGTTTTTTTTATGAATAACTAAGACAAATGTATTGCTTGATGGAATTACTATCCTAAGCTCTAAAGAATTATATTTTAAAACTGTAATAAATGAAACAATCTATACTATAACAGCATTTGTAAAGCGTCCGTCGGTGTCGCCAGTTGCGCACGCATCCTCAAAGGAATGCGCAAGGCAGGCAAAAGAATGTTGGCTGCACGCGCTGCCAAAATAATTCACCTGGATGCAGCAAAGCTGTATCCCGGTGGATTCCGAAAATGGCTTTCACCACCCTGCCATTTTCGGAATCCACCTTGATGCAGCATTAGCAAACCCGAAGCCTTAAAAAAAAAAAAACACGCAACCGCCTGCACGAAATATCGAAAAAACACGTAACCACCCGCAAGAAAAAAAAAAACACATAACAGCCTCACGAAATATAACAAAACAAAACCTAGCCTCTTGCACAAAGTATTAACAAACACCTAAACCGCAAAGCCCCACATCGCAAAATAATAAAGTAATTAACCCCTAATCCACAAATAACATAATTAAAATATTAACCCCCTAAACCGACAAACCCCCACATCGCAATAAACCTAATTAACCCGTTTTTTTCCAGTGGGCGGGACATCTGCACGACAGGAGCAGTAACAGACAGAGAAAGAGAACTCTCCCGCGCCTACTCCTCCTAGCAGGTTGAGGGGTTGTTTTTTGAAGTTGCTCCCATCCCAGAAATTCTACGCTGCGCTGGAGTACATCTAAGCGCAGTGGCTTGGTGAGAAAGGCACCTGTGCACAGGAAACACATACAGGCTATTTGGCCATTAGAACAAAAGGAGTACCAGGACCCACACACAGAGAGAGAACCTCCATGTTATATAAGCCTGTGTTCCAGCTGGCTTGTAAGTCTAAGGGGTGCTGTTCGGTGACCGCAGCCCAGTGCCCTGTAGTATGGGACAAAGAAATGTGAGTACAGGATAATATATAATGACAAAAGAAAGTATTCCCTAGTTGTGTCTAATGTGTCCCAATTTACAACACTTCAATTCCATGCACATAACGGAGTGATCCGGATGCAACACAGTTCAGACAATTTGATTAAATAGAACCAGTTCAGTCAATTAGTGGCGGTACCCTGCAGTATTCAACACACACAAACCCCCAGTAGTGATGGAAATCTGGCATCCACTGTTGCGGAGTAGGGTGTAACTGTTAACTCACCCTTCTGCCGTTATCCAAAGTCACAGAGGCTGTCAAACGCCCAATAACAGCACCAGGAACTGGTGGTAGAGATCCTGTGCACAGCGTGTAGACCCGCCGATGCTCCTCTAGCTCAGTACGTTCCGGCACTACGGTATGACGTCAACTCGGGGGTGTGTGTGGATCTGCAAACCCATTGGCTGGACCGCTCAGCTGAAGCTGTCTCTGTGTCGATGTGATCCGCTTCTAATGTAAAGCTGTTTGCTCCAGGTAGGCAGGAACGGGGACAGTATGGGTGGAGACTGCAAAAAGGATTCCTTGTAATCCAGTGATAAACAGCAGTGAGAAAAGAAGCACAAACCTCCTCCAGTTAAAAGTTAATCTTTATTGTACAAACATTAAAAGTTCCAGCAGCAGGAAACATAGAACAGGGGTGAAAGGTCTGACTAGTTTCGGCTATCCGCCGTAATTGTAAACCTGTTACACCTTTGGATTGAGGTAATTTAAAAAGGGTGTACTATTCTCCAATTGGTTAAAAGAAAAGGGGTGTGAAGCTATAACACGTTCATACCACGTAGTTTGACTATTACTCTAAGTTAGTCTCCTCACACTAATCGCAGATACTGACATGCCATCTAGTTGTACCCTTATCCAGATCAGTCATGTACCCAATATTACCTTGACATTACCTGTCACTAGCACCTAAGGCTCTTTATATTTATATATATACATCTTTCATACTTTGTGTTATAATTATCCTTGATAACCATGACTTATCCAAATCCTATGTGTAACCTCAATTATGAGTCCTTTTATTAATGTACGAATTACACATATATATTTTTGGATTGCTTTATGGGATCAATTTAGGCTATGGGGCACATTGTTTGTCTAATGGTGTTTATAGAAGTATTTGCACTCTTTTTAGGAAATGCAACTATTTGGTTCAGGTAGGGGTTAATATGCCTTCTATGAACCATTTATATGCTTAAATACATTAATGTGCAATTGTATTTCATATATGCAAGTTTTAGACATGATTATTATGGACCACTTTTACTTAGAAGATGATATATATAAGGAAAATATGAAGCCTATTATAGCTGCTAGATTTATCATCATATGTCAATATCTATTAGCATTAGTAATACTTTGTAATACATTGGATGTCAATTGTATAGTTTAATAAATAAGCACTGCAAAACATACAATCCTTGGTATACCTGTAATGTGCTTTATCAGCATAATAATGAGGCATGTTTCCCTATTGTTATTCAGCTAAACTGCATCAGTATTACACTGAATATATGAATATGCCAATAAGATACAAGGCGTGATATATGGTATTTCCACAATTATCAATCTTGGGTATACTCCTGTATCAATTATAAACTATATATTCCAACAATATAGTTAATGTTTACAATGTCACTACTTTAAACAGTGCAGAACCTCTTGTTCACTTATCTGACGCTTCACAATTGTGTAGTGCTTTGTAAATAAACCATTATTGGAAATAGCTATCTGACCCTAGTATTATTCCAGTACTCTAAGAGTTAAACTTATAGCTCAACACCCTTTTCTTTTAACCAATTGGAGAATAGTACACCCTTTTTAAATTACCTCAATCCAAAGGTGTAACAGGTTTACGATTACGGCGGATAGCCAAAACTAGTCAGACCTTTCACCGCTGTTCTATGTTTCCGGGAACCCCTGGGAGTTCGAAGTAACGGGAAGGGGACTTGACCGTTGGAGGAATTAGGCTTTGGGTGTGATTGGTTATTTACTGTAGGGGGGTGGGCTTAGCACGCGCTGTTACGCATTTAAAGAAAGAGCGGGAGAATCTGTCATCAGAATAATTATCAAACCTTTCTAGAAAGTGCTGTGCTTGTCAGTTAGTAATTCTGCGATGTCGCATTTTGATGCGATTTTTGACCAACTTAAGTTGGAAGCTGCAAAAATGGGCCCTACCTGGCTCGAAGAAAAATTACGTCCATTGCTTAGCCCGGTTGTCGAACCCAGAGTGGATATCATGGAGGTGGCTCCGAAAACATCGAGGCGTTCGAGGCCTCCAGTTCGTTCTGATCCGGATGCTGAAGGGGGTAATAGCGGTCGGAGAAAATCCAGCCCCAGTCCGGGGTTAAAGGCGTCTGTGAGGAAGAAGTCAAGTTCGAGCTCCGGAAGTCGGCAGACCGGAGCGGAGTTTGCTGATAATGTGACGCAGTCCGGGAGCACTTGTTCCATTACGGAACAATTCACTGAGCCTGTAATGAAGGGTGATTCTTTGCCTAAGGGTAAGACGGCCAATTTAGGCCAGAAAGTAGTAATTAGAGGGAAAAAGCAAGCTAGTAAAAGTGACGGCCTGCCGAGGCCTATTTTTCTGTGTGGGGGTAATGAACAAGCGAGTATATGTAGTTTAGGTAGCGCCTTAATGAAAAAGAAAGGTGAGGGTTTGATTGTATCAGGGCCGATTGAAATACCTCAGGCAGTTTCAGAACAGTTACATAATGTTTCTAAGTCGGCTCAGATTTTAAGACCTTGCAATAATACGGAAGATCAGGCTTATCGGGTGTTAGACGAGAGGGTGGAAAGGCCTGAAGCCAGCGATAGTCATCATGATACCGAGGTTGATAACGGTGTGGTAGAATTAGATTTATATTTAGATTCTTCTGAGGAGGATTTTATTCCTCCTTCTCCCAATGTAGTTAACACTATTAGCCAGTTTAATACGTCAGTCAGGGTCACGGGTGATCCAGCTTTAAAGGGCGAGTTAAGAAATTTGAGGGATAGGAATGTTGAAGTAATTAAAAATTTACCTGTCACTAATGATGTTTTTCTTTTAGATGGGAATGAAACTGGGTCACGGCCTGAGAATTCCCAGGGTCTTTTAATGGTGGGAAATGACGGCCTAAGTGGGGAGGCTTATGGCCTTCAGGAATCTTGGACGGAAAATATCAGGCTGGATATTGAGGACGGCGTTCCAGGGGTGGAACGTTTTAATGCAAAGGGAGAAGAAACAAGGGTGAGTACGGCCAACAATTTTAATTTTGGTCTTCAGGGCATGATGGGTCAGAGTATTAATAATACATTTCATAGCTCGGTTAACTCTGTTCAACGTCCAAACAGGTCTGGGATTGGGAGAATACAAGGTAGAGGTAGACAACGCAAGAGGTATGGGGATTTAAGGGGAGAAGGGTTTGAGGTCCCATCAGCTAAGAAGGGTAAGGGTGTTTCAGTGGATAGTAGGTTGGGTATGTCTACAGCTAGTAGGGGCATTGGAATTTGGGCACCTTCTGGGGGTTTGTCACATGTTTCTTTTTTACAGACGGAAAAAGGGCAGCAATTAATGACTAACACGGATCCCAGGGCTACTGGTTTCCAGAATACAGAGAAGGTTACGGCTGCATCTCAAAGGGTTCAGTCTGCAGTGACTCAGGACCCGAGTACAGGTAATGAGGGATCTGGTGTTGTGAATCTGAATGTGGGGGTTGATACAGTTGGTGTGCATGCTGATCCCTTATCTATAACTGTTGTAGCAGGTTTAAGGGACTTGTTAGCCAAATTAGAAGGAGCAAAAGTCACAGGGGGAGTCGCCAATTCATGGGTTCCCACAGAATTGGCTAACCAAAATAGGGTATTAGGGATTGGTGGTGAGGGAATAAAGGATGTAGGGTCAGTACCTCAATCTCAAATGGTCGGTTTATCTCAGCAAAAGGGGACTAATGTTGATAATAAAACGGATGGGGGTCCTGAGCTGAAGATTGCTGACACGGCTTTGGCCAGGTCTTGTTTGTGTTCTATTGGGCCTTTGGGCATGCATTTGACGGTAGAGTTAAGAGAAAAGATATACAAGAGAGATTTTATTGAATTATTTTCCCTCCTTCCTCTTGATCAGTCTTTTGAGATACCTGAAGACTCAAAAAAGGATTCGGCCAAGAAGGAAGAGGAGGAAAGGAAAAGACGTTACAGAAAATTACCAAAAACATTTACTAACTGGTTCCAGGCTTTTGTTATTTATGCTAGTGTATTTTCTGTTAAGTTCCCTGATCAAGGAGCGGCCCTCTTTTGTTATTTAGATGAAATTGCAGCTGCTCAGAGAACATATGGTGGTATGGCTTGGTGGTATTATGATGAACAATTTAGACAACGTTTGTCGGTTAAGCCTGAGATGAAATGGGATGATCGTGATATGGGTCTATGGCTAAAAGTGATGACTCCGTTAAGGTCTTCGCAGCCCTTTCGAGGGAGTGCCGGCGGATCTCTTCAAAACGGTTCGTCGGCAACAGCCAAAAAAGGTTTCTGTTTTGCTTTCAATGAAAAGTTCTGTAAATGGGGAGCATCATGTAAATTCAGACACGAATGCTCTGGGTGTGGTGGATCCCACCCTTCCAGTAAGTGTTTCAAAAAGAACAAATTGGGAGGAACCCAGGAGCTCCCTGAAAAAGGGATTAACTCCGGTGAGGCTAAGCGGGATGGAGCTGTGGCTCGTACTTTACGCTAAACAGAAAGGTTGTGGTGATAAGGCCTTGTTGTTGCTACATGGTTTTGAGTTTGGTTTCAGAATTCCATCTTCTGGAGGCGTTGTTCATTACAGGGGTAACCTTAAGTCTGCTAGGGAATGGCCTGAGGTTGTTAGGAGTAAGCTTGAGAAGGAGGTTTCTTTGGGTCGAATGGCAGGTCCTTTTAAAATATCTCCTATCCCCCATTTGCGTATTTCTCCTTTAGGAGTGGTTCCTAAGAAAGAGCCTGGTAAATTTCGTTTAATTCACCACTTATCATTTCCAAAAGGTGGATCTGTTAATGATGATATTCCGGATGAATTATCGTCTGTGTCTTATACATCATTTGACATGGCGGTTAAGTTGGTTAGAGAGGCTGGGCAATTCGCTTTAATGGCTAAAGTAGATATTGAGGCGGCTTTTCGGTTACTTCCAGTTCATCCTTCTTCACATTATTTGTTGGGTTGTTGTTTTGAGGGTTTTCTCTACATTGACTTATGTCTCCCGATGGGTTGTTCTATTTCTTGTTCTCTGTTTGAATGCTTTAGTTCCTTTTTGGAATGGGTTGTTAAATTCAGGTCTGGATTTTCGTCAGTAGTTCATTATCTGGATGATTTTCTTTTTGTTGGTCCCCATGATTCGGACGTTTGTTTGAAATTAAGGGATTGTTTTTATTCAATGGCATCTGATTTTGGGGTTCCTATTGCAATGGAAAAATCTGAGGGTCCAGTTACGGCCCTTAAATTTCTGGGTATTACAATAGATTCTGAAAGTATGGAATGTAGGCTACCTCTGGAAAAGATTGTGGATTTGTCAGAAATGATTCAGCAATTTTTGGCGGTCCGTAAGGTGACTTTGAGAAAAATGCAATCTTTACTTGGAAAGTTGAATTTTGCTTGCAGAATCATTCCTATTGGTAGAGTTTTTTCTAGAAGAATGTCATTGGCTACGTCTGGTGTTAGTAAGCCTCATCATTTTGTAAGGATTAAAAAAGGTCACAAGGATGATTTGAAAGTTTGGTTGGAATTCCTTAAAAATTTTAATGGTGTTGCAATATTCATGGAAGCTAGGGTCTCTAATGTTGATTTGGATTTGATAACTGATGCAGCTGGGGGTGTTGGTTTCGGGGCTTATTTTCAAGCAGGCATTGGTGTGCTGAAGTGTGGCCTCAAGAGTGGGTCAATTTAGGTTTAACCAAGAACCTAGTTTTCCTTGAGCTATTTCCTATTCTGGTGGCTCTGTTTGTGTGGGAAGTGGATTTGATGAATAAATCCATATTGTTTCATACAGATAATATGGGTGTCGTTTCTGCTATTAATTCTTTATCTGCATCATCATTACCAGTTTTGCGTTTATTAAGAGTGCTAGTCCTGAAATGTTTAAGTATGAATGTTTTCGTCAGGGCAAAACATATCCCTGGTAAGCTTAATTTGATAGCAGATTCTTTATCTCGTTCACAGTGGTCTCGCTTTCGAGAGTTGGCGCCTCAGGCGGACGTAGTTGGAGCGACGTTTCCCGTCCAACTTTGGAAGCTTGGGACGGAGGATTGGCTGAATTAATTAAAAAATCTTTGGCTCCAGGTACTTGGACGTCCTATGTATCAGTTTGGAAGGAATGGGAAATGTGGTTATGTCAATCTGAAATTAAAGAAGGGTATGATGATGTCACGGGTTGCTTATTGGAATGGATGTGGCATTGGGGAAATGTGGGTTTGTCACCATCTAATATGGAAAGAAGATTGGCGGCCCTTGCTTTTAGATTTCGCTTATTAGGTTTGTCTGATGTTACAAAGGTTTTTTGGGTCCGTCAGGTTCTTAAAGGCTTGAAGAAAAAGACAAAGGTTAGAGATAAGAGAAGACCTATTACATTTTCTTTACTTCAAAAAATTTGGGTGGTATTAGCAGAGATTTGTGCATCAAGATTTGAATTAATATTATTTAGAACGGCCTTTGTATTGGCCTTTTTTGGGGCATTTAGAGTTTCGGAATTGGTAAGCCCTAGCAAAAAAGTTTCAGGTGGTTTACAAAAAGAAGATGTAATATGGAATGATAACAGAGTAGAAATATTACTGAGAAATAGTAAAACGGACATATATGGGAAAGGCAAGAACATAGTGCTATTCCCTAGTGGTGGTGAAATATGTCCATGTCAGGTAATGATGCTTTATGGGTCCATACGGCCTTTGCAGGATGGCCCTTTGTTGGTTCATTCAGACGGTTCTTTTTTATCACAATATCAATTTAGAGCCATTTTAAGAGGTTCAATTGTTTTATTGGGTCTTAATCCTTTAGAGTTTGGATCTCATTCTTTCCGGATTGGAGCTGCTACTGAAGCCGCTATGTTAGGTCTCAGAGAGGATATAGTTAAAAAGATTGGTAGATGGGGTTCAAGTCGTTATAAATCTTATGTTAGGCCTGATTTAAGGATATAAAAAAAAAAAAAAAAAAAAACCCTTGAATAGAATGTATGTTTTGGAATGTTTGAGTTGTAATCATCCTGAACACTCCTTTTTCTCTTATTTTAGGTGTAAAGATCGTATGGGTGATGGGGCATTCGTTTATATACTGGGCCAATGCTGAGGCCAGTAAGAAAATGGGCGGCCTTCAGCTTGGGTGTCCTGTGGATCAATGGGAGGTCAAATGGTTTGGGATTAGGGGGATGTGCTGGGAACTCTTTTTTCCGTTGTTTCTAGATTTTGGCAGAATGTTTCCTCGTCCTCAGGTTTTGATAGTGCATTTGGGGGGAAATGATTTAGGTATGATTCCTCAAAAGGAACTAGTTAGAAGAATCAAAAGAGATCTGGGCAACATAAAGGAACTTTATCCTGAAATCAAAATAATTTGGTCACAGATTACTCCTAGGTTGGTTTGGAGATCAGCGAGGGATTATGATAGGCTAGAAAAGAGTCGTAAAAAAATTAACAAAATAATTAGCTCTTTTGTTAAGAGGTTGGGGGGAGGTGTAGTTTTCCACCCAGATTTCGAAGTAGATGGGGCTGAGGAATTTTATTTAAAAGATGGTGTTCATTTTAACCAATTTGGGCTGCAGCTATTTATTTTCGATATAAAAGAAGCTTTGGGAAAAATATTGGGTTTGGCGGGACTGGACTGTTCGGTCAGTCCAGTCGGTGGGGGGGTGCTAGTTCCCAGACAAATATGGTACGCAATATGGCCAAGTGATTTGGAGGATTTTAAGTAGTTGCCTCTCCATGGGGTGAGTGGACAACTGGTTTTATAGGGGCAAGGGGTTCCCTATTAAAGTTTAGGTGTACTTGGACGGACTCAACAGGGATATAGCTGAGTCCAGTTGTTGAATAACGGCCATCTTGTTTTTGTGGGTTTGGGAACTAGCACCGCTGTGGTTTATGTTTTATTTGTCAGTAATGTTATTTATGAACATCAGGTATGTTCTGTGAAAAAATGTTTGAAAATGTTTGAAAATATTTATTACTCAATATTTAAATTGTGTTGTTAATAAAATGGCTGCGGCCAAATTTTATACCAAAGCTGTGTGTAACTCTTTTATTTATGTTATTATTTTAACTTATAATGGTTATAAGATTAAGGCCGGGGATTGACGACTTTAAAGGTCAGGGAACCCCTGGGAGTTCGAAGTAACGGGAAGGGGACTTGACCGTTGGAGGAATTAGGCCTTGGGTGTGATTGGTTATTTACTGTAGGGGGGCGGGCTTAGCACGCGCTGTTACGCATTTAAAGAAAGAGCGGGAGAATCTGTCATCAGAATAATTATCAAACCTTTCTAGAAAGTGCTCCCTCCCTCCTCCCTAATCTTTGTTTTCCTTCCTTGTTCGTGTTTGTCGCAGCAAGGCGGGGGTGCTAGTTCCCAGACAAATATGGTACGCAATATGGCCAAGTGATTTGGAGGATTTTAAGTAGTTGCCTCTCCATGGGGTGAGTGGACAACTGGTTTTATAGGGGCAAGGGGTTCCCTATTAAAGTTTAGGTGTACTTGGACGGACTCAACAGGGATATAGCTGAGTCCAGTTGTTGAATAACGGCCATCTTGTTTTTGTGGGTTTGGGAACTAGCACCGCTGTGGTTTATGTTTTATTTGTCAGTAATGTTATTTATGAACATCAGGTATGTTCTGTGAAAAAATGTTTGAAAATGTTTGAAAATATTTATTACTCAATATTTAAATTGTGTTGTTAATAAAATGGCTGCGGCCAAATTTTATACCAAAGCTGTGTGTAACTCTTTTATTTATGTTATTATTTTAACTTATAATGGTTATAAGATTAAGGCCGGGGATTGACGACTTTAAAGGTCATGCTGCTGGAACTTTTAATGTTTGTACAATAAAGATGAACTTTTAACTGGAGGAGGTTTGCGCTTCTTTTCTCACTGCAGGATAATATATATCTGCGAGGGGCCGAAAGCACATATAATTAATAAACTTAGTGAAGAAGCCATTTGGAGCTGAAGATATTAAAAGGCAGGAAAATCATTAATAAGAAATCCTCCTATAACTAGGAACTGTGCTTTGCTTTAAATCTAATCGTCATCAGAGATACTGTCTGTTGGGAACATACATGTTAAAAGGAACCCAGTGCTAATTAGTGTATATATTAAACACGAACACAAAAGCTATGTATACATAAAGGAGAATAAAAAAAGGTTTACAAAAACTGTCCTCTTGAGAAAAAAAAAAAAAAAGGGGGGTACTGGTTAACAGGAACAGTTATGTGTAATGGCAATGGATATAGAAGAGCAAGTTTGAATTTGTAATATATATGTAATACGCATCATTGAGTGATAACCCACAACATAATAGGTGGGGTCATTTAGATAATTAAGGATCGCTTGTGCTGGTATAATTTCTTTTCTCTTTTTTGAGGAAAAGCATTATAAAATTGTTCATATAGGGGAAAAAAAAGAATAGTTCCATGTAATTTAGGACAATGGGTATAGTAGAGCTAGGCCAAAGGTGTTATGCTCTTTTAAAGGGACACTGTACCCAAAAAAAATATTTTGTGATTCAGATAGAGCATGCAATTTTAAGCAACTTTCTAATTTATTCCTATTATCAATTTTTCTTTGTTCTCTTGCTATCTTTATATGAAAAAAAGGCATCTAAGCTTTTTTCTTGGTTCAGCACTCTGGACAGCAGTTTTTGATTGGTGGATGAATTTATCCACCAATCAGCAAGGACAACCTAGGTTGTTCATTAAAAATGGGCCGGCATCTAAACTTACATTCTTGCATTTCAAATAAAGATACCAAGAGAATAAAGAATATTTGATAATAGGAGTAAATTAGAAAGTTGCTTAAAATTGCATGCTCTATCTGAATCATGAAAGAATTTTATTTGGGTACAGTGTCCCTTTAAGTAAAGTATATATATATATATATATTATATTATATATATATATATATATATATATATATATATAATTGCTGAATGGTAAATTCATAATATAAATGTAGTACAATATAGTTGAATAGGGATTATATAGACAGTATAATTTTGGCAGTTAGAAGAGGAATTTATATTAATCAAGGTATATAATTAAGTATAAAGGTAAATGTTTGATAAAAAAAGGTCTAGCCCCTACTGTGGAATTTATTTAAAATTGTATTATTATTATTATTCTTTATTTATAAAGTGCCAACAGATTCCACAGTGCTGTCCATGGGTACAAAGATAAAAGTACAGTACAATACAATATAAAAGACACCAGACAAAGTTTAACAAACAAATACAGGGGGAATTGAGGGCCCTGTTCCCGTGGACAATCTAGATGGTAGGAGGGTGAGAAACAGGAGGTGGGGACTGCAAAGGTGAGAATGATGTTAGTGTGGAGTTAGATGGGGCAGCAGTTAGCCAAGTAGAATTAATTTGTTACTGATTTGGAGATAGGCTTCCATGAACAGAAAGGTCTTTAGGGAGCGTTTAAAGGAGGAAAGGTTAGGGGAGAGTCTGACAGCTCTAGGAAGTGCGTTTCAGATGGTTGGTCCCGCACGAGAGAAGTCCTGTAGCCTAGCATGGGAGGAGGTAATGGTAGAAGATGCAAGGAGCAGGTCATTGTTGGATCTTAGGGGGCGGGTTGGAGCATATTTCTTGATGAGTGAGGACAGGTGGGGGGGCTACGTTGGTAAGGGCTTTGTAGGTCAGGATGAGGTGCAGCAGATACAGAGAGTCGGGAGAGATGGATTAGCCTAGCAGAGGCATTTAGGATGGATTGAAGAGCGGAGAGGCGGGAGAGAGGGAGGCCAGTTAGTAGGTTATTACAGAAGTCAAGTCGGGAGATTACCAGGGAGTGGATTAGCTGTTTAGTAGTTTCAGCGCTCAGAAATGGACGGATTTTGGAGATATTGCGTAGATGGTTGCAACAGGAGGAAGAGAGCAATTGGATGTGGGGTATGAAGGACAGATTGGAGTCAAGTGTAACTCCTAGGCAGCGGACTTGGGGTGATGGGGAGATGGTGGTGTCACCAACAGTGATTGAAAAGTTAGGAACGGGGTAGAATTTCAGTAGCTCTCAACCTATTGGCTGATTTTAACAGCCAATAGGATTTCAGTAGCTCTCATCTTATTGACTGATTTGATTTTCAAAAATCAAATCAGCCAATAGGAATGCAAGGGATGCCATTTTAAAAAGGCTCCCATGAAGAGGACTCTCCGCACCGGATGTCTTCAAGGATGGACCCGCTCCGCGCCGCCGGGATGAAGATAGAAGACACCACCGGGATGAAGATAGAAGATGCTGCCTGGATGAAGATAGAAGACGCCGCCTGGATGAAGATAGAAGAGGCCACCTGGATGGATGAAGACCTTGCCACCTGGATGAAGACTCCTCACTGCCTGGATGTACAGACTTCAGAAACTGTAAGTGGATCGTCGGGGTTAGTGTTAGGTTTTTGTAACTTTTTTTGGGTGTTTTTTTTTTTAGATTATGGTTTGGGCTTTTTTTTAAAGAGCTGAATGTCCTTTTAAGGGCAATGTAAAAGAGCTAAATGCCCTTTTAAGGGCAATGCCCATAAAAATGCCCTTTTCAGGGCAATGGGTAGCTTAGGTTTTTGTTAGAGTTAGGTTTTTTATTTTGGGGGGTTGGTTGGGTGGTGGGTTTTACTGTTGGGGAGTCTTTTAAGGGCTACTGGTAGTTTATTGTAGACTAGGATTTTTTTATTTTGGGGGGCTTTTTTATTTTTATAGGGCTATTAGATTAGGTATAATTGTTTTTATTTTGGATAATTTAATTTTTTATTTTTCATAATTTAGTGTTTGTTATTTTTTGTAATTTTAAACTTTTTATTTATTTTAAGATAGGGATATTGTAATTTTAATTTAAAGTTAGGGAGTTGTTAGGTTTAGGGGTTAATAGTTCAATTTAGTTTTTTGCGATGTTGGGGGCTGGCGGTTTAGGGGTTAATAGGTTTATTTAGTGGCAGTGATGTGGGAGACCACAGGTTTAAGGGTTAATAAGTTTATTTAGTGGTGGCGATGTCGGGGAGCGGCGGAATAGGGGTTAATAGCTTTATTTAGTGTTGGCTATGTTGGGGTTCAGAGGAAATAGGGGTTAATAACTTTATTATAGTGGCGGCAATGTCGGGGAGAGGCGGAATAGGTGTTAATAACTTTTACTAGTGGCAGCAATGTCGGGAGTGGCAGATTAGGGGTTAATAACTTTATTTCAGTGTCAGCGATGTTGGGGGCAAAAGATTAGGGGTGTTTAGACTTGGGGTTTATGTCAGGGTGTTAGGTTTTAAATATAACTTTATTTTCCCATAGACATCAATGAGGTTGCGTTTTTTCTAACACTCTCTCCCCATTGATGTCTATGGAGAAAGCATGCACAAGCACGTCAAAGCAGCCCTTGGCTTTTGTGTGGTATGGAGCTTATCACCACCATATCGCACGCACAAGGTGGCTTTTCAGAAACTTGTAATGGCAGCGCTATGTAATGACACCCTCTATAGCGCAGAACTCGTAATCTAGGTGTAATTTAATCACTAAGCCCCCTAACCTAACACCCCTAAATTAACCCCAATACTAAATTACACTTAAACAAAACCTAACATTAAATTACAAAAAAAAATCTAAAATTACAAAAAATAAAAACCTCTAAGATTACAGAAAAAAATAAACAAAATTAAAAAAATTAAACCTTATCCCTATGAAAAGTCCCCCAAAATAAAAACACCCCTAATCTAAACTAAACTTCCAATAGCCCTTAAAAGTGCCTTTTGTAGGGCATTGCCCTAAGTTAAACAGCTCTTTTACATTTAAAAATTACTAAATCCCCCTAACAGTAAAATCCCCCACCCACCAAACCCCCCAAAATCAAAAAAACTAACAAAAAAACCTAAACTACCCATTGCCCCTAAAGGGGCATTTGTATGGGCATTGCCCTTAAAAGAGCATTCAGGTCTTTTACTGCACTTAAAAGGGCAATTAGCTCTTTCCCAGCCCATTAAATGCCGAATCTTAAAAATAAAAAAAATCCTAACACTAAGCCCCAAATAGGTACTCACCGTTCATGAAGTCCGGCGGAGAAGGTCGTCCAGACGGCTTCATCATTTTCTATCTTCATCCGGAGCGAAGGCGGCGTGGAGCAGAGGTGTGGAGCTGGCTTCCCGATGCGTGGATCCTCAGCGGCGGTCCTCAATGGCAGTGGTCCTTGGCGGCGGTCCTCAGCGGGAGTGAGGAAGCTCCTCTTCATGCGATTATCAGTTGCACACTGAAGATTGAATGCAAGGTACCCCATATTTATTGGGGTACCTTGCATTCCTATTGGCTGAAATTTTTAAATCATTTGAACAGCCAATAGGATTTCAGTAGCTCTAATCCTATTGGCTGATTTCAAAATTTTAGCCATTAGGAATGAAAGGTACCCCAAATTGATTGTGGTACCTTGCATTCAATCTTTAGTGTATGACGAACATTGGATGAAGAGGAGCTTCCATCTCGCCGAGGACCGCCACCGTTGATCCACGCGTTGGGGAAGACAGCTCAGCACCTCCTCTCTGCACAGCCACTGAGAACCGCTGCTAATGATCCACAGCTCCGCACCTCCGCTCCGCACTGCCTTTGCTCTGGATGAAGATAGAAGATGATGGATCTATAGATTAGGGATTTAATGGGCTGGAAAAGAGCTGATTGCCCTTTTAAGGGCAGTAAAAGAGCTGAATGTCCTTTTAAGAGCAATGCCCATACAAATGCCCTTTTAGGGGCAATGGGTAGTTTAGGGTTTTTTTAGTGTTATTTTTTTTTTATTTTGGGGGGTTTGGTGGGTGGGGCGGTTATACTGTTAGGGGTAATTGGTAATTTTTTTAGGTAAAACAGCAGTTTAACTTAGGGCAATGCCCTACAAAGGCCCTTTTAAAGGGATACTAACCCTCTTTTTTTTTTTCATGATTCAGATAGAGCATGCAATTTTAAGCAACTTTCTAATTTACTCCTATTATCATTTTTTTCTTTGTTCTCATGTTATCTTGATTTGAAAAAACAGTAATAAAAGGTTAGGAGCCGGCCCATTTTTTAGTTCAGCACCTTGGTAGAGCTGCTGATTGGTTTGCTACATTTAGCCACAAATCAGAAAGTGCTACCCATGTGCTGAACAAAAAATGGTCTGGCTCCAAAGCTTACAGTACTGCTTTTTGAAATCAAGATAGCATGAGAACAAAGAAAAGTTGATAATAGGAGTAAATTAGAAAGGTGCTTAAAATCTCATGCTCTATCTATCTGAATCATGAAATAAAAAATTGGGTTTAGTATCCCTTTAAGGGCTATTGGTAGTTTAGTATTAGATTAGGGGTTTTTTTATTTTGGGGGAATTTTTTATTTTTATTGGGGTATTAGTTTAGGTTTAAATTTTTTATTTTGGATAGCTTTGTTTATTTTTTTCTGTAATTTTAATTTTTTTATTTTTTGTAATTTTAGCTTTGGGGGTTGTAATTGTTTTTAAATAGACTGCCCTCTGGGCAGGCTTATCGCCTAGTCTATTATAATTTTTTTAAAAACTGCTAAAATCTTGAGTGCAGTGACTAAAGTGGGGGGACAAAAATAATACAATAGTTTAATAATAAGAATGAAACTGATATAGACATATATGTGTTTGTTTACATATATTTTTTAATAGCAATCAAGAAAAAAAACTTCAGTGTCAAAATTTCTCATTTTAAATCCCCAACAAAGAATGCATTATATTTCACGGTTTACAGGATCACATTTTGATGGATTTGGGAGTTTAGTTTCGGAATTGTCATGCCTTTTAAAGTTGGTTTGAAAGTACTGACATAAATATAAATGTTTTGCATTAAATTTTCTAGGTTTTTATTGTAGAAAATAAAAAAAATCTGCAGTGTGTTACCATGCGTGACTGTGTGCTTTAGGGGGCTCTGTATTTACTTATTTTACTTATGCAAGTAAAAAATTATATAGGCCAAAATGTGCAAGTAAAAAATTATATAGGCCAAGATCTGGGACTACAAATCCCATAAACCCCTGCTGCTGAACCCTGCTGTATTTTTCCATCTGCTTGCTACTGCTGAGCATGCTTGAAAAAAAAAAAAAAAATATATATATATATATATATATATATATATATATATTATATATATATATATATATATATATATATATAAGGTGAATTTAAGTCTTTATAACTCAGCAACCTCTGTTAGTTTTTTTTTTTTTTTCACAAATCAAGAAAAGCCTCCTCCTAGAAAAAAAAATGTATCTGCATGCAAAATTTTATCAAAATTAGTGTAGTTTTTTATTGGTTAGGTTAGGGTAATTATTTAACTATATTATTAAATTTAAAAAAACAAAAACACTCAACTTTACTTTAATTTTTTTAGCATTTACAGTTAATGAGGGTGCCCACAAATTAAATTAGTTAATCCAGTCCAAAGTTTCCTGCAATTTACTACCAAAACTGTGTTTCTGTTTCTTTTTGTTTGTTTGTTGTCACTGTATCTAGTAAGACTGGAGAATATTCTGAAGTCTAATTCTACATCATGTTACACAGTTATTGCTGATCAATACAAAAACTCATACAGTATTTAGCTGCCTCCTGGGGCTCAGTGATCAAACTTTGCCGGGACAGACTTGAAAAAACACATCAACACTTCCGGGGGCGGGGGGGGGTTCCCTCAGGGAATTATCTACAAAAAAGGGGGCTGTCCCTGCAAGCAGTGTGATGTCTCCCATAGAAAGTAATTGAGCTCACTGGAAAGGAAAACTGCACTGGGGACAGCAAATTTAGCAGAAAGCCTTGTTGCACTTTAAAATACTTAAGCTAATGCCAATCAGATGACTCTGCTTTCAGCGTATAGCGCAAAACAATCACCTCTATTTTCATATGCAGGTGTTTTTCTATTACAACATATGTTTTGAGCATTTTGACACAATCTCATCACCTTTCAGCTTGAGAGAAAAACAACAGGGACGAGATTACATATACGGTGCAGGCTTCAGCGCAAGTGCTGCAACCAGCGCCACCTGTAATTTCACTCGCATATCAAGGTATTACGTATACGGCGCCGGCAATTCATAAAGTGCCGTAAGTCGGATAAACTAGCGATGTCCAGAAATGAGCGTAAATACAAATTTCTGGAGTCGCCAGTGATTTACGGAACTTTAGAAACTGCCGGCGCCGACGAAAAGTAAAAAAATATATAAAATCTCCCGTAAAAGTCTAACACGCCTCCCAAAAATAAGCCGACACGTATAACCCCTATATCCGCCATCAAACCCACATCGGAACTAATAAAAGTATTAACCCCTAATACGACAACCCCCCCACAATGCAATATGCCTATTTAAACTATTAACCCCTAAATCCGTCATCAAACCCACACCGTATAAACCTATTAAAGTATTAACCCCTAAACCGCCAAAGCCCACAGCGCAAATAATTAAATTACTAAGCCCCCTAACCTAACACCCCCTAACATAATACCCCCTAAATGAACCCAAATTACAAAATACTAACGTTACTAACTATTAAAATAAAAAAATATAGCACTACTTTAAAAATAAAAATAAAAACTAAGTATAAATTAAAGGGACAGTCTATTAAAAATTAAAAGTCTGGTGTAGACTGTCCCTTTAAACTACAATTACATAAAATAAAAAATCGAAGATTACAGAAAATAAAAAACAAAATTTTAAAAAATTATACCTAATCCCTATGAAAATAAAAAAGCCCCCCCCCCCAAATAACCCCCCCCTTCTCTCTCTCTCATCTCTTTTACATTAAAAATACAGAAAGTCCCCCCTAGCAGTAAAACCTCCCACCCACCAAACCCCCCAAAATAAAAAACCTAACACTAAAAAAAACTAAACTACCCATTGCCCTGAAAAGGGCATTTGTTGGGCATTGCCCTTAAAAGAGCATTTAGCTCTTTTACAAAATGCCCACCCTAATCTAAATAAATAACCCCCCCAAAAAAAAGGCTAACCCCTAGGTTGGCACTCAACATTCCTGAAGTCCGGCGGAGAAGGTCCTGTCCCATGCGGTGAAGTCTTCTTCCAAGCAGCGACCGCTTCTTTCTTCTTCCAGGAACAATCCGGGATGGAGCGGAGGGCGGAGCTGAAGACCGATGACCGTGGAGCTGAAGACCGGCGACCCACATATGTAATGGGGCCCCAGATCTGCAGAAGGAAAATGTGTAGAAAATGTGCCAGGCTTCCCAGAAAACTTTCTGCTACTCCCATGAAATGCCCTTGTAGGGAAAACTCATTTTGCATTATTATTACTATAAAAACTTATTTCCCTGATGTTTTACATGTGATGAGCAGTTTTATTATGATTTCTACTGTGCACCATAAACAGCTTTTCTTTCATGTAATTAGCAAGAGTCCATGAGCTAGTGACGTATGGGATATACATTCCTACCAGGAGGGGCAAAGTTTCCCAAACCTTAAAATGCCTATAAATACACCCCTCACCACACCCACAATTCAGTTTTACAAACTTTGCCTCCGATGGAGGTGGTGAAGTAAGTTTGTGCTAGATTCTACGTTGATATGCGCTCCGCAGCAAGTTGGAGCCCGGTTTTCCTCTCA
>NW_026511407.1:0-25659 GCF_027579735.1 Bombina bombina | reverse complement strand
TTGAAGTTGGAACATCTCCGCATTTTGCTTAAGGAGGTATTATCCACTCTGGATGATTGTGAAAAGTTGGTCATCCCAGAGAAACTATGTAAAATGGACAAGTTCCTAGAGGTGCCGGGGCTCCCAGAAGCTTTTCCTATACCCAAGCGGGTGGCGGACATTGTTAATAAAGAATGGGAAAGGCCCGGTATTCCTTTCGTCCCTCCCCCCATATTTAAAAAATTGTTTCCTATGGTCGACCCCAGAAAGGACTTATGGCAGTCAGTCCCCAAGGTCGAGGGAGCGGTTTCTACTTTAAACAAACGCACCACTATACCCATAGAGGATAGTTGTGCTTTCAAAGATCCTATGGATAAAAAATTAGAAGGTTTGCTTAAAAAGATGTTTGTTCAGCAGGGTTACCTTCTACAACCCATTTCATGCATTGTCCCTGTCACTACAGCCGCATTTTTCTGGTTTGATGAACTGATAAAGGCGCTCGATAGTGATTCTCCTCCTTATGAGGAGATTATGGACAGAATCAATGCTCTCAAATTGGCTAATTCTTTCACTCTAGACGCCTCTTTGCAATTGGCTAGGTTAGCGGCTAAGAATTCTGGGTTTGCTATTGTGGCGCGCAGAGCGCTTTGGTTGAAATCTTGGTCGGCTGATGCGTCTTCCAAGAACAAGCTACTAAACATTCCTTTCAAGGGGAAAACGCTGTTTGGCCCTGACTTGAAAGAGATTATCTCTGATATCACTGGGGGTAAGGGCCACGCCCTTCCTCAGGATCGGCCTTTCAAGGCAAAAAATAGACCTAATTTTCGTCCCTTTCGTAAAAACGGACCAGCCCAGAGTGCTACGTCCTCTAAGCAAGAGGGTAATACTTCTCAAGCCAAGCCAGCTTGGAGACCAATGCAAGGCTGGAACAAGGGAAAGCAGGCCAAGAAACCTGCCCCTGCTACCAAGACAGCATGAAATATTGGCCCCCGATCCGGGACCGGATCTGGTGGGGGGCAGACTCTCTCTCTTCGCTCAGGCTTGGGCAAGAGATGTTCTGGATCCTTGGGCGCTAGAAATAGTCTCCCAGGGTTATCTTCTGGAATTCAAGGGACTTCCCCCAAGGGGGAGGTTCCACAGGTCTCAGTTGTCTTCAGACCACATAAAAAGACAGGCGTTCTTACATTGTGTAGAAGACCTGTTAAAAATGGGAGTGATTCATCCTGTTCCATTAAGAGAACAAGGGATGGGGTTCTACTCCAATCTGTTCATAGTTCCCAAAAAAGAGGGAACGTTCAGACCAATCTTAGATCTCAAGATCTTAAACAAATTTCTCAAGGTTCCATCGTTCAAGATGGAAACCATTCGAACTATCCTTCCTTCCATCCAGGAAGGTCAATTCATGACCACGGTGGATTTAAAGGATGCGTATCTACATATTCCTATCCACAAGGAACATCATCGGTTCCTAAGGTTTGCATTCCTGGACAAACATTACCAGTTTGTGGCGCTTCCTTTCGGATTAGCCACTGCTCCAAGGATTTTCACAAAGGTACTAGGGTCCCTTCTAGCGGTGCTAAGACCAAGGGGCATTGCAGTAGTACCTTACCTGGACGACATTCTGATTCAAGCGTCGTCCCTCCCTCAAGCAAAGGCTCACACGGACATCGTCCTGGCCTTTCTCAGATCTCACGGCTGGAAAGTGAACGTGGAAAAGAGTTCTCTATCCCCGTCAACAAGGGTTCCCTTCTTGGGAACAATTATAGACTCCTCAGAAATGAGGATTTTTCTAACAGAGGCCAGAAAAACAAAACTTCTGGACTCTTGTCGGATACTTCATTCCGTTCCTCTTCCTTCCGTAGCTCAGTGCATGGAAGTGATCGGGTTGATGGTAGCGGCAATGGACATAGTTCCTTTTGCGCGCATTCATCTAAGACCATTACAACTGTGCATGCTCAGTCAGTGGAATGGGGACTATACAGACTTGTCTCCAAAGATACAAGTAAATCAGAGGACCAGAGACTCACTCCGTTGGTGGCTGTCCCTGGACAACCTGTCACAAGGGATGACATTCCGCAGACCAGAGTGGGTCATTGTCACGACCGACGCCAGTCTGATGGGCTGGGGCGCGGTCTGGGGATCCCTGAAAGCTCAGGGTCTTTGGTCTCGGGAAGAATCTCTTCTACCGATAAATATTCTGGAACTGAGAGCGATATTCAATGCTCTCAAGGCTTGGCCTCAGCTAGCGAGGACCAAGTTCATACGATTTCAATCAGACAACATGACGACTGTTGCGTACATCAACCATCAGGGGGGAACAAGGAGTTCCCTAGCGATGGAAGAAGTGACTAAGATTATTCTATGGGCGGAGTCTCACTCCTGCCACCTGTCTGCTATCCACATCCCAGGAGTGGAAAATTGGGAAGCGGATTTTCTGAGTCGTCAGACATTGCATCCGGGGGAGTGGGAACTCCATCCGGAAATCTTTGCCCAAGTCACTCAGCTGTGGGGCATTCCAGACATGGATCTAATGGCCTCTCGTCAGAACTTCAAAGTTCCCTGCTACGGGTCCAGATCCAGGGATCCCAAGGCGGCTCTAGTGGATGCACTAGTAGCACCTTGGACCTTCAGACTAGCTTATGTGTTCCCGCCGTTTCCTCTCATCCCCAGGCTGGTAGCCAGGATCATTCAGGAGAGGGCGTCGGTGATCTTGATAGCTCCTGCGTGGCCACGCAGGACTTGGTATGCAGATCTGGTGAATATGTCATCGGCTCCACCTTGGAAGCTACCTTTGAGACGAGACCTTCTTGTTCAGGGTCCGTTCGAACATCCGAATCTGGTTTCACTCCAGCTGACTGCTTGGAGATTGAACGCTTGATTTTATCGAAGCGAGGATTCTCAGATTCTGTTATCGATACTCTTGTTCAGGCCAGAAAGCCTGTAACTCGAAAGATTTACCACAAGATTTGGAAAAAATATATCTGTTGGTGTGAATCTAAGGGATTCCCTTGGGACAAGGTTAAGATTCCTAGGATTCTATCCTTCCTTCAAGAAGGATTGGAAAAAGGATTATCTGCAAGTTCCCTGAAGGGACAGATTTCCGCCTTGTCGGTGTTACTTCACAAAAAACTGGCAACTGTGCCAGATGTTCAAGCCTTTGTTCAGGCTCTGGTTAGAATCAAGCCTGTTTACAAACCTTTGACTCCTCCTTGGAGTCTCAATTTAGTTCTTTCAGTTCTTCAGGGGGTTCCGTTTGAACCCTTGCATTCCGTTGATATTAAATTATTATCTTGGAAAGTTTTGTTTTTGGTTGCAATTTCTTCTGCTAGAAGAGTTTCAGAATTATCTGCTCTGCAGTGTTCTCCTCCTTATCTGGTGTTCCATGCAGATAAGGTGGTTTTGCGTACTAAACCTGGTTTTCTTCCGAAGGTTGTTTCTAACAAAAACATTAACCAGGAGATTATCGTACCTTCTCTGTGTCCGAAACCAGTTTCAAAGAAGGAACGTTTGTTACACAATTTGGATGTTGTTCGCGCTCTAAAATTCTATTTAGATGCTACAAAGGATTTTAGACTAACATCTTCCTTGTTTGTGGTTTATTCCGGTAAAAGGAGAGGTCAAAAAGCAACTTCTACCTCTCTCTCTTTTTGGATTAAGAGCATCATCAGATTGGCTTACGAGACTGCCGGACGGCAGCCTCCCGAAAGAATCACAGCTCATTCCACTAGGGCTGTGGCTTCCACATGGGCCTTCAAGAACGAGGCTTCTGTTGATCAGATATGTAGGGCAGCGACTTGGTCTTCACTGCACACTTTTACCAAATTTTACAAGTTTGATACTTTTGCTTCTTCTGAGGCTATTTTTGGGAGAAAGGTTTTGCAAGCCGTGGTGCCTTCCATTTAGGTGACCTGATTTGCTCCCTCCCTTCATCCGTGTCCTAAAGCTTTGGTATTGGTTCCCACAAGTAAGGATGACGCCGTGGACCGGACACACCTATGTTGGAGAAAACAGAATTTATGTTTACCTGATAAATTACTTTCTCCAACGGTGTGTCCGGTCCACGGCCCGCCCTGGTTTTTTTAATCAGGTCTGATAATTTATTTTCTTTAACTACAGTCACCACGGTACCATATGGTTTCTCCTATGCAAATATTCCTCCTTAACGTCGGTCGAATGACTGGGGTAGGCGGAGCCTAGGAGGGATCATGTGACCAGCTTTGCTGGGCTCTTTGCCATTTCCTGTTGGGGAAGAGAATATCCCACAAGTAAGGATGACGCCGTGGACCGGACACACCGTTGGAGAAAGTAATTTATCAGGTAAACATAAATTCTGTTTTTTTCTTTTACATATTGCAAGATGTTCCACGTTGCAACTGAGTCAGAAGATACTACAGGAAAATCACTGCACAGTGCTGGAGCTACCAAGCTAAGTCTGCTATAAACTTTTGGTATCTGTTTCTCCAGCTGTTATTTGTATTGCATGTCATGTCAAACTTATTAATGCAGATAAAATTTCCTTTAGTACTGTTACATTACCTGTTGCTGTCCGTCAACATCTAATTTTCAGAGTGTTCCTGATAACATAAGAGATTTTATTTTTTAAATCCATTAAGAAGGCTATGTCTGTTATTTCTCCTTCTAGTATACATAAAAGTCTTTTAAAACTTCTCTTTTTTTCAGATGAATTTTTAAATGAACATCATCATTCTGATACTGATAATGGTTCTTCTGGTTCAGAGGTTTCTGTCTCAGAGGTTGATGCTGATAAATCTTTGTATTTGTTCAAGATGGAATTTATTCGTTCTTTACTTAAAGAAGTGTTATTTGCATTAGATATAGAGGATTCTGGTCCTCTTGATACTAAATGTAAACGTTTAAATAAGGTTTTTAAATCTCCTGTAGTTATTCCAGAAGTGTTTTATCTCCCTGATGCTATTTCTGAAGTAATTTCCAGGGAATGGAATAATTTGGGTAATTTATTTACTCCTTCTAGACGTTTAAGCAAATTATATCCTGTGCCATCTGACAGATTAGAGTTTTTTGGGACAAAAATCCCTAAGGTTATGGGGCTGTCTCTACTCCTGCTAATGTACTACTATTTCTATGGCAGATAGTACTTCATTTAAGGATCCTTTAGATAGGAAAATTGAATCCTTTCTAAGAAAAGCTTACTTATGTTCAGGTAATCTTCTTAGACCTGCTATATTTTTAGCGGATGTTGCTGCAGCTTCAACTTTTTGGTTAGAAGCTTTAGCGCATCAAGTAACAGATCATAATTTTATAGCATTATTATTATTCTATAACATGCTAATAATTTTATTGGTGATACCATCTTTTGATATCATTAGAGTTGATGTCAGGTATATGTCTCTAGCTATTTTAGCTAGAAAAGCTTTATGGATTAAACTTGGAATGCTGTCATGTCTTCTAAGTCAACTTTGCTTTCCCTTTCTTTCCAGGGTAAATAATCATTTCGTTCCTTTCCTCACAACAAGGAACAAAAGCCTGATCCTTCATCCTCAGGAGCGGTATCAGTTTGGAAACTATTTCCAGTTTGGAATATATCCAAACCTTATAGAAACCTATAGCCAGCTCCTAAGTACCTATGAAGGTGCGGCCCTTATTCCAGCTCAGCTGGTATGGGGCAGATTACGTTTTCTTCAAAGAAATTTGGATCAATTCCGTTCTTAATCTCTGGTTTCAGAAACATTGTTTCAGAAAGGTACAGAATTGGCTTCAAGTTAAGGCCTCCTGCTAAGAGATTCTTTTCTTTCCCGTGTCCCAGTTGACACAGCAAGGCTCAGCATTTCTGAAATGTGTTTCAGATCTAGAGTTGGCTGGAATATTTATGCCAGTTCCAGTTCTGGAACAGGGGCTGGGGTTTTATTTTATCTCTTCATTGTACCAAAGAAGGTCAATTCCTTCAGACCAGTTCTGGATCTATCATTATTGAATCGTTATGTTAGGATACCAACATTCAAGATGGTTACTGTAGGACTATCCTGCCTTTTGTTTAGCAAGGGCATTATATGTCTACAATAGATTTACAGGATGTGTATCTGCATATTCCGATTCATCCAGATCACTTTTAGTGTCTGAGATTCTCTTTTTAGACAAGCATTACCAGTTTTGTGGTTCTACTGTTTGGCCTAGCCTCAGTTCCAAGAATTTTTTTCAAAGGTTCTCGGTGCCCTTCTTTCTGTAATCAGAGAATAGGGTTTTGGTATTTCCTTATTTGGACGATATCTTGGTACTTGCTCAGTCTTCTCATTTTCGAAGAATCTCATACGAATCGACTTGTGTTGTTTCTTCAAGTTCATGGTTGGAGGTTCAATTTACCAATCAGTTCATTGATTCCTCAGACAAGGGTAACCTTTTTAGGTTTCTAGATAAATTCAGTGTCTATGACTCTGTCCGTGTCAGACAAGAGAAGTTTAACATTGATATCAGCTTGTCAAAACCTTCAGTCACAATCATTCCCTTTGGTAGCCTTATGCATGGAAATGTTGGGTCTTAGGCCTGCCGCATCAGATGCGATCTCCTTTGCTCGTTTTCACATGCGACCTCTTCAGCTCTGTATGCTGAACCAATGGTGCAGGGATTACTCAAAGATATCTCAATTAATATCTTTAAACCGATTTTACGACACTCTCTGACATGGTGGACAGATCACCATCGTTTAGTTCAGGGGGCTTCTTTGTTCTTCCGACCTGGACTATAATCTCAACAGATACAAGTCTTACAGGTTGGGGAGCTGTGTGGGGGTATCTGACGGCACAAGGGGTTTGGGAATCTCAGGAGGTGAGATTTCCGATCAATATTTTGGAACTCCGTGCAATATTCAGAGCTCTTCAGTCTTGGCCTCTTCTGATGAGAGAGTTGTTCATTGTTTTCAGATAAGACAATGTCACAACTGTGGCATACATCAATCATCAAGGAGGGACTCACGGTCCTCTGGCTATGAAAGAAGTATCTCGAATTTTGGTTTGGGCGGAATCCAGCTCCTGTCTAATCTCTGCGGTTTATATCCCAGGTATGGACAATTGGAAAGCGGATTATCTCAGTCGCCAAACGTTGCATCCGGGCGAATGGTCTCTTCACCCAGAGGTATTTCTTCAGATTGTTCAAATGTGGGAACTTCCAGAAATAGATCTGATGGCTTCTCATCTAAACAAGAAACTTCCCAGGTATCTGTCCAGATCCCGAGATCCTCAGGTGGAGGCAGTGGATGCATTTTCACTTCCTTGGAAGTATCATCCTGCCTATATCTTTCCGCCTCTAGTTCTTCTTCCAAGAGTAATATCCAAGATTCTGAAGGAATGCTCGTTTGTTCTGCTGGTAGCTCCGGCATGGCCTCACAGGTTTTGGTATGCGGATCTTGTCCGGATGGCCTCTTGCCAACCGTGGACTCTTCCGTTAAGACCAGACCTTTTGTCTCAAGGTCCTTTTTTCCATCAGGATCTGAAATCCTTAAATGTAAAGGTTTGGAGATTGAACGCTTGATTCTTGGTCAAAGAGGTTTCTCTGACTCTGTGATTAATACTATGTTACAGGCTCGTAAATCTGTATCCAGAGAGATATATTATAGAGTCTGGAAGACTTATATTTCTTGGTGTCTTTCTCATCATTTTTCTTGGCATTCTTTTAGAATACCGAGAATATTACAATTTCTTCAGGATGGTTTAGATAAGGGTTTGTCCGCAAGTTCCTTGAAAGGTCAAATCTCTGCTCTTTCTGTTCTTTTTCACAGAAAGATTGCTATTCTTCCTGATATTCAGTTTTGTACAAGCTTTGGTTCGTATAAAGCCTGTCATTAAGTCAATTTCTCCTCCTTGGAGTTTGAATTTGGTTCTGGGGGCTCTTCAAGCTCCTCCATTTGAACCTATGCATTCATTGGATATTAAATTACTTTCTTGGAAAGTTTTGTTCCTTTTGGCCATCTCTTCTGCCAGAAGAGTTTCTGAATTATCTGCTCTTTCTTGTGAGTCTCCTTTTCTGATTCTTCATCAGGATAAGGCGGTGTTGCGAACTTCTTTTGAATTTTTACCTAAAGTTGTGAATTCCAACAACATTAGTAGAGAAATTGTGGTTCCTTCATTATGTCCTAATCCTAAGAATTCTAAGGAGAAATCGTTGCATTCTTTGGATGTTGTTAGAGCTTTGAAATATTATGTTGAAGCTACGAAATCTTTCTGTAAGACTTCTAGTCTATTTGTTATCTTTTCCGGTTCTAGGAAAGGCCAGAAAGCTTCTGCCATTTCTTTGGCATCTTGGTTGAAATCTTTAATTCATCTTGCCTATGTTGAGTCGGGTAAAATTCCGCCTCAGAGAATTACAGCTCATTCTACTAGGTCAGTATCTACTTCCTGGGCGTTTAGGAATGAAGCTTCGGTTGACCAGATCTGCAAAGCAGCAACTTGGTCCTCTTTGCATACTTTTACTAAATTCTACCATTTTTGATGTATTTTCTTCTTCTGAAGCAGTTTTTGGTAGAAAAGTTCTTCAGGCAGCGGTTTCAGTTTGAATCTTCTGCTTATGTTTTTTGTTAAACTTTATTTTGGGTGTGGATTATATTCAGCAGGAATTGGCTGTCTTTATTTTATCCCTCCCTCTCTAGTGACTCTTGTGTGGAAAGATCCACATCTTGGGTAGTCATTATCCCATACGTCACTAGCTCATGGACTCTTGTTAATTACATGAAAGAAAACATAATTTATGTAAGAACTTACCTGATAAATTCATTTCTTTCATATTAACAAGAGTCCATGAGGCCCACCCTTTTTTGTGGTGGTTATGATTTTTTTGTATAAAGCACAATTATTCCAATTCCTTATTTTATATGCTTCACACTTTTTTTCTTATCACCCCACTTCTTGGCTATTCGTTAAACTGATTTGTGGGTGTGGTGAGGGGTGTATTTATAGGCATTTTAAGGTTTGGGAAACTTTGCCCCTCCTGGTAGGAATGTATATCCCATACGTCACTAGCTCATGGACTCTTGTTAATATGAAAGAAATGAATTTATCAGGTAAGTTCTTACATAAATTATGTTTTTTCTGTTGTGTAAGAAATGCGCTTGCCCCACACTCCCTAGATCCTAGAAAGACCAAAAAGCATATTTTGTAACCTGCAAATCAAGCAGCTGGTTTAGGAAATCTGCAGCAGTTTTAAAATCTAAGTTATAAATTGGTGTTTTGGCTGCTCTAGGGAGTGTGGGACAAAGCACAATTCTTACACAAAAACAAGACTTCTTTATTGTCCCTTTAATGTGAACGTGCTTTGAAGTGCAGTCACCTGCTATTCGGGTATTTTCAGAAAATTTAGAATGATCCATTAAACACTTTTTAAAGAACTCTATTAATGAGCATCCCTTTGGGAAGTTCAGGCCTGGGCTTGCCGTAGCGCTATGTTCATACACTTGTCTCCCATAAAAAATCCATGGATGCTGCTAAAGCCAGACTTCATTCTCAAACTTAGCAGCACCTTTTCTTTTTATCAGTCAGAAACTGTCTGACCTTCCTACTAGATTTTCCCAGCAAGACTTGAATTTAAAGGGAGATAAAGGACAAATGCAGTGACACAGGAGCATTTCTTTATTGCACTGAGAAGGGGTTAAAGGAACACTAAAGTCAAAATTTAGTTTTCATGATGCCGATAGAGCACACAATTGTAAACAACTTTACAATTCACTCCCATTATCCAAATATGCACAATCATTTTATAGTCACCATTTCTAAAACACAATGGATTTCTTTCATTAGATATGGTGAGTCCATGACCTCATCAGTTACTAGTGGGAATATCACTCCTGGCCAGCAGGAGGAGGCAAAGAGCACCACAGCAAAGCTGTTAAGTATTACTCCCCTTCGCACAATCCTCAGTCATTCTCTTTGCCTCTGTCTATGGAGGAGGTGAAGGTTTTTTTGTGTCTGAAGAAAATTGGATTTCTTTCACTACTAGCAAGATTTTTTTGGGTCTAGCCGTAGTCCACGTTAATCTCTTCAGTAGGGTAGTGGTGGCTTTAAAACGGTTAGGAACTTGTGAGGTGGGCCTTGCTGCGTTTTCCTAACATTTTTTTTGCTGCCCTTATATAGAAAGCCAGAATAGGTTTACTCTGTTCTTTCTTTTTTCCACAGGTCTCTAAGGAGTGGCGTCCTTTCACACCGTGTGAGCTGTCCTCCTGCCAGACAGCTTGATGTGCAGGTAAGTGCTTTTGTCTTCTGGGGGAGTCTGGCACTGAAGGGGTTTAGGACTCTCTGCACTTTATTTGGGACCTAGATTCCTTGTTAAGGGTCTTTTATTTGGCAGTGATCAGGTCTCGGGGAATTGCAGTGGCGCCCTACCTGGACGACATGTTGGTTCAGGCGCCATCTTTTCAACAAGCAAACTTTTATACAGAGATCTTGTGTCTTTTCTACGTTCCCATGGATGGAAAGTGAATCTGGAAAAGAGTTCCCTTGTTCCAGCTACAAGGGTGGTTTTCTTAGGGACCATAATAGATTCCCTATCTATGAAAATATTTCTGACAGAGGTCAGAAAATCAAATATTCTTTCCTTTTGCCTCTCTCTACAGTCTACTGTTCGGCCATCAGTGGCTCAGTGTATGGAGGTAATTGGTCTGATGGTCGCTTCCATGGACATCGATTCCATTTGAGAACTCTGCAGTTATGCATGCTCAGTCAGTCAATGGAACGGAGACCATTCGGATCTCTCTCAGAGGATAGATCTAGAACAGACTGTCTCCTGTGGTGGTTTTCTCAGGAGCATCTGTCTCAGGGCACATGCTTCCGGAGACCTTCCTGGGCGTTGAGTGATTTACAATTCTCTGATGGTTTGGCCTCCGTTGTCCTTAGCCCGGTTTATCAGGATCCAGTCAGACAACATAACCCCAGTGGCTTACATCAACCATCAGGGAAGAACTCGGAGTTCCTCAGCCATGAAGGAGGTGGCACGGATTATCCTGTGGGCGGAAGTTCACAATTGTTGTCCATCTGCCATCCACATTCCTGGAGTGGACAACTGGGAAGCGGATTTCCTGAGCAGACAGACTTTTCATCCCAGGGAGTGGGCTCTCCATCCGGAAGTGTTCTCCAGTTTAACCCTCAAATGGGAGGTGCCGGAGATGGATCTGATGGCTTCTCGGCAGAACGCCAAGCTTCCAAGGTACGGTTCAAGGTCAAGAGATCCACAGGCCACTCTTATAGATGCTCTTGGCGGTTCCTTGGAATTTCAGTCTGGCATACCTGTTTCCTCCGTTTACTTTCCTTCCACGAGTCATTGCTCGTATCAAACAGGAGAGGGCGTCAGTGATTCTCATAGCTCCTGCGTGGCCTCGCAGGATCTGGTATGCAGATCTAGTGGAGATGTCATCTCTCCCACCTTGGAGATTGCCTTTGAGGAAGGACCTTCTAATTCAAATCTCGTTTCTCTGAAGCTGACTGCTTGGAGATTGAACGCTTAGGCGGATTTGCAAGATGTTCAGTCTTTTCAAAATCAGGCCTGTATTTAAACCTGTTGCTCCTCCTTGGAGCCTTAACCTTGTTCTTAAAGTTTTGCAGCAGTCTCCGTTTGAGCCTTTGCATTCCATAGATATTAAGTTATTATCTTGGAATATGTTGTTTCTTTTTGCTATCTCTTCTGCTCTGAGAGTTTTGGAACTCTCGGCTTTGCAGTGTGATTTGCCTTATCTTATCTTCCATGCTGATAAGGCGGTTCTTAGTATGAAGTTGTGTTTTCTTGCTAAAGTCTTAAAGTAGTTTCAGATGGAAACATTAATCAGGAAATTGTTGTTCCTTCTCTATGCCCTAATCCTTTTTCTCATAAGGAACGTTTGTTGCACAACTTGAATGTTGTGCGTGCTCAGAAATTTTACCTACAGGTGACTAATGATTTTCGCTAATCCTCTCCCATAAGCTACTGCTAGTTCTCTTTCTTTTTGGTTGAGAAGTATTATTCGTTTTGCTTATGAGACTGCTGGTCAGCAGCCTCCTGAGAGAATTACGGCTCATTCCACAAGGGCTGTTTCCTCTTATTGGGCCTTCAAAAATTATGCTTCTGTGGAACAGATTTGCAAGGCTGCAAATTGGTCCTCCCGGCATACTTTTTCCAAATTTAATACTTTTGCCTCAGCTGAGGCTTCTTTTGGGAGAAAGGTTCTTCAACCTGTTATTCCTTCTGTTTAGGTCTGCCTGTCTTATTCTCCCTCCCTAGTCATCTGTGTCCTCTAGCTTGGGTATTGGTTCCCACTAGTAATTGATGACGTTGTGGACTCACCATATCTTAGGAAAGAAAAGAAAATTTATGCTTACCTGATAAATTTATTTCCGGATATGGTGAGCCCATGACCGCACCCTTAAATTTAAGACGGTTGTTTTTTTTTAGACCTCAGGCATCTATACACCTTTGTGTTATTCTTTTTTCCATTTCCCTTCAGTCAAATGACTGGGGATTGTGGGAAGGGGAGTGAAGAGACTGACGTGGAGTACGGCTAGACCCAAACATGAAAGGAAAAGATCAGAGTAAACCTACTCTGACTTTCAAAATAATAAAATCTTGATTGAAGTGTAAAATTCTTCAGACACCAAAACTTCACCTCCTCCTTGCACCAAGGGCAAAGAGAATGACTGGGGGTCGTGGGTAGGGGAGTGATACTTAACAGCTTTGCTGTGGTGCTCTTTGCCTCCTCCTGCTGGCCAGGAGTGATATTCCCACTAGTAATTGAAGACGTTGTGGACTCACCATATCTGGAAATAAATAAATTTATCAGGTAAGCTTAAATTTTCCTTTTGTGATTGGCTGATGGCTGTCACGTGATGCAAAATCTACTACTCATTTGAAATTCAGACTTTTTATTATGAGTTTGTTGATTATGCAAATCTTCTGTATTTAAAGGTACTTTTAAAGCAATAGTATAATGATAAAATTATATAATTTAGGGATAACCAGCTGGCTTCCCATGACTTGCATGTGGCCCTCTACACTACTTTTTGTGACCCCTGGGAAATATCAGAACTAAGAATGTGGCATATTTTTTGTGGGCCCAAGAAATAGTGCAACTAAAGATGTGTGTTTAGGTAATTTACTAGTGGGTGGGTAACAAGGTGTAAACCAAATATCCTCCAACTTGGCCCTCCACAGGTTTTGGAACTACATTTCCCATTATGCTACGCCAGCTGATATGCTGACTGGGCATCATGGGAAATGTAGTTCCAAAACCTCTGGAGGGCCAAGTTTGAGGATGTCTGGTGTAAACTCAAAAAAAAAAAAAACTCTGGAGAGAAGCATAGGATAGTGGGTACTTTTCAAACATGGGAATTTTTAGAAAATATACTTTGGTTTTTTTGTCTATGTTTCTGAAATATTGATCTGTTCCTGCCATGTGTTAGAAAGGCCCTCCCTGATTTAGCTCATTAGAACATGTTGTTTGGTTTGCTGGATGTTTCCTGCCTGGTTCAGCAATTCTCTGCAGCTTTACATATGTGTTTAACCCCTTTGTGGAGGTTAAACACGTAGTTACTGTATGAGTAGTATAATTTGTAAAAGCATGTCATTTTTAAATATGTCCCCTTAAACAGCTCCTTGTAATAGTGTAGAAGCACTTGCCTATTTTACTTATTTATTGACGACATATTTAGCATTTGAGGTAATTTATTTATTTATTTTGTAGGTATTATTGAACATCTGAAGCTTTGAAGAGGTACGAGTAGGTGCAGCCTTTTGCTAGGTAAGTGGTTTTCACTAACCTATCTCAGATAAATACAATAATTATGTCCTTGTTATTAAATAATGAGTTGGATTAACACATAGACAAGGACAAAACAAAGGTTCACTGAACCTGGATAACATGTCCTCCAGGTGGCGCTATTGTGTCAATCTGGCCTCTTAAACATCTTTTGCTATTAAACGCTTTTAAAGGGACATAAAATCATAAAAAAGAATGAATATAACTAGGATATGTTTAACTCCTTTATAAAGATTTTTGTATTGCATACTTATGTACATTTATGTAGATATGTAAAAAAAAAAAATAATAATGTGTGTTAATTTTTTATATTTAGTGGGATTCTTTAAACCAAGGGTTGACAAATCTGTTTAAAGTTTAGGAGCCCCTAAGAATATTTAGGAGCCAGACATACTTTTAGGAGCCATACAGTGGTATTTGTATATAGATCTATGGAGAATATCCCACAAAGTTAGGTGCCAGGGATAAAATTCTAAAAGCCAGTGGCTCCCAGGCTCCTGGGTTTGGTGAGCCCTTCCTTAAACCACGAGTTTTCTTTCTATAAATTAACATCTAAAATACATTTTTCTATATATGCATTAGAAATTGAGCACTCTAATCTTTTCCATGCTTGTTCATGTTCGAAAGGGTGACGTTGCTGTTTTGATAATGCGCATGCGCATTATGTTCTTCCCGCTCGCAAATGCAAGCCGAAATCGGAAGTGCACTGTGCTTACCTTAGTGGCTTGATCACGTCCATCTGCTAATAGTAGCCTACATCTTTTTTTTTTTTTTATATATAGGTATTTATATTTACCATTGTAATAAACATTCACTATCTTTTTTTCTAGCGATTACACTAAATGTAATATGGCAATAATATGTTTAATATTGAAACAAACGTTCCGTTCTTTTGGTTCCTAATCGATTGTGCATGCGCGATTCACAGTGAACGCAGGTTAACAAACCGACGAGGATTTGATTATGATTGGGGGATTGTTTAAAAAAGAAAGTAAATACGTAACAGTGGGGGGAGTTTGGAGGCCATATCTACATGGAATAAACGTATGTATTTTGGGTGATTACTCCAATACCGTTAGCGCTAATCAACAGGCAATGCGGTGCAGCTGCATCTTCTATTCCTGATCTAAGGTATGGAGTTAAGTTGCATTGGGTGTGGACTGTCCCTTTAAAGGGACATTGTACTGTAAAACTGGCTTCCCCTTAAAGGGACACTAAATTCAAAATCAAACTTTCATGATTCAAATAGCGCATGCAGTTTAAAAAGAGAGTGCCATTGTGAAATTGTGCTCAGTATTTTTATATTCACACCTTGAGGAGTTCACCTTATATATACGTATACGAGTCTCTGGTTGGCTAATGGCTGTCACATGATACAGGGGGCTTTCAAATTGAAGAAAATTGTGAAATATATCAAAAAATCTAATTTAAAATTCAGACATACAATTTAAATGTTTTCAATTTATTTATGTTATCAAATTTGCTTTGTTCCCATGGTATTCTTTGTTGAAGAGATGCCTAGTTAGGTGTCTGGAGCGCTTCATGGAAGGAATTTGCGCTGCCATTTAGTGCTCTTGCATATGGATAACATTCTTGCAAAACTTCTACCATATAGTGCTCCCGACACATGCACGCTCCTGAGCTTACATCCCTGCTTTTCAACAAAAGATACCAACAGAATTAATAAAATATGATAATAGAAGTAAATTAGAAAGTTGTTTAAAATTGTATGTTCTATCCAAATTATGAAAGAAAGAAAAATTTGATTTGCACGTCCTCTTAAAGGGACATGAAACCCATAATTTTTTGTTCACGATTCAGGTAAAGAATACAATTGTAAACCACTTTCCAATTAACTTCTGTTATCTAATTTGCTTCCTTCTCTTGGTATCTTTTGTTGAAGAAGCAGCAATGCACTACAGGGAGCTAGCTGAATGCACTGAGTGAGCCAATAAAATGAGGCATAAATATGCAGCCACCAATCAGCAGCTCCGGTGTCTATCTAGGTATCCTTTTTTTAAACAAAGGATGTCAGGAGAACAAAACAAATGAGGTAATAGAAGTAAATTGGAAAGTTGTTTAACATCACATGTTCTATCTAAATAGTGAAAGAAACATTTCGGGTTTCATGTCCCTTTAAGGACTCCTTATCGTATCTATCTGTACACAATTGTCATTAAATAGAGAGAGCAATTAATAAATAAAACAATGCTGTCTGTCTCTTCCATCTCCCATTGGGAATTTGATTGCAGCCTCTTGTTCATATAAGTTTTGTAAAGGAAATACTTAAGTATTCATCCTCGTATTTCCAGTATAGGTTGTGATGTTAAAGGACCAGTCAACACATTAGATTTGCATAATCAACAAATGCAAGATAACAACACAATGCAATAGCACTTAGTCTGAACTTCAAATGAGTAGTAGATTTTTTTTATAACAAATTTCAAAGTTATGTATATTTCCACTCCCCTTGTACCATGTGATAGCAATCAGCCAATCACAAATGCATATATGTATAGTCTGTGAATTCTTGCACGTGCTCAGTAGGATCTGGTGACTCAAAAATTGTAAATATAAAAGACTGTGCACATTTTTTTAATGGAAGTAAATTGGAAAGTTGTTTAAAATTACATTCTGTATCTGAATCATAAAAATTAAATTTAAACGGGAGTTTCATTTTCTTTTTTCATTTACTTGCACAGAATATAAATGACTTCAGCATTGGGTATAAAATTCTGTTTAACATAACATGATATTGAGTATCTTAAAGGGACATGAAACCCCCAAAACGTATTTTGTGATTCAGACAGAGCATACAATTTAAAAAAAAAACTGTCCAATTTACTTTTATTATCAAATTTGCTTTGTCCCAATGGTATTAGTTGAAGAGATACCTAGGTAAGTGTCTGGAGCACTACATGACAGGAAATAGTTCTGCCATATAGTGCTCTTCCAAATGTATAACATTCTTGCAAAACTGCTGCCATATAGTGCTCCTGAGTTTTTCAACAACAATTACCAATATAATGAAGAACATTTGATAAAAGAAGTACATTAGAAAGTTATTGAAAATTGCATGTTCTGTCTGAATCATGAAAGATACATTGTGGGTTTGATGTCCCTTTAAATGTGCCCGATATTCAAAATTATAAAGTGTGTGAGTTCATTACAGTTTAGCATTAAGGCATTTTTGCAATATACAGTAAATGCTGTTTGTTATTAGTTTTAGTGGCATACATGCATATGCATCAGGTGCACCCTCATTTAAACGTTGCACCTGCTCATAGACTCTGCACTGGCTTGTATATTACAAATGTAGTCATCCCTTTCATAGAAACATAGATATTGACGGCAGATAAGAGCCATAGGCCCAGCAAGTCTGCCCGACCTTACCTAACAGTATAAACTTATCTAGTTTGTAGGATAGCCTTATGCTTGTGCCAGGCATTTTTAAAGTCCCCCACAGTGTTTGTCGCTACTACCTCTTGAGGAAGTTTATTCCATAAATCAATCACTCTTTCTGTAAAGAAGTGCTTCCTCAAATTACTTCTGAATCTACTACCCTTTAGCTTGAGCTCATGACCCCTTGTTCTTGAATTTTCCATTTTATGAAAAATACCCACAGCCTCAGTTTTACTAGACCCTTTAACGTACTTGTAAGTTGCCATCATATCACCTCTTTCCCTTCTCTCCTCTAAGCTATACATATTTAGGTCATTGAGCCTATCCTGGTAAGTTTTATTTTTTAGACCATGTACCATTTTGGTAGCCCTCCTTTGCACAGATTCAAGTTTGTTAATATCCTTCTGAAGATATGGTCTCCAGAACTGCACACAATACTCAAGATGAGGCCTAACTAATGGCCTATAAAGTGGCATAAGAACCTTACTATTTCTGCTGCAAATACCTCTACCAATACATCCAAGCATTCTGCTGGCCTTACTCGCTGCATTACTACATTGTTTACTAAGTTTTAAATCATCTGAAATAATAATTCCCAAGTCCTGTTCCTCGTCTGTAACAGTCAGTAAAGTGTCATTGAGTCTGTAATTAACATTTGGATTTTTCTTCCCTAAATTCATGATCCACACCACCTCCAGCTGTATGAGCAGACCCTGTGATTGAATGTGAGTGCACGTAGCGTGCACAGCATATGTACATATGTCTTCGAAAAAATGCTCCTAATGAAAGTTAGCAATATTTCAAAGACAGGTATAGTAGAAAAATGCTTCTGTTCAAAACTGAAATGTGCTTATACACAATTCAGTTTCAAAGATGACGTCCCTTTAAACATTTCATCCTGAGTTATATAGCCCTGCAAATGCCACGCTCCAAATATTTGGCTGTCTGCGTGCTTGAAAGCTTCATGTTTTTAATGAATTTCAGACAATGCTGTATCATTTGCAAAAGATTAGGACGCAGATGTTCACAAACCTTTTAGTACACAACTAGCATCAGTGGTAGACGGCAGACGGGTCACAGTAATGAAGCATTGGGAATTCTATTGTGTGTAATAAGGCAACCTGAACTATTAATAGGAATAAAAAATGTGTTTCATGTGAACAGCAAAAACATGTTTGAAGAACATCAGTCTCTTCATTTTCTTCCAAGTCCATTTGATTATCTGAAATTGATTTGTATACTCTTAAGTGGAAGATAATCTCTCATGAAATAAAGAAAGCGAACCATAATGTTATGAACAAATTAGATTTATTTATTTTGTCCGATTGGATCATATACCTAAGTTGTTTGGGAACAAGATGTATGTAATGTAGATAAGGTGCATATAGAAGACATTTAACTTGTTTGTGACCCAGCATGTTATGTTATTTAACTCACTGTCTTTTTAAAACTAGTCCAAACTAGAGGGCAGTCTATGTTTAAAAACCACAACCCCCAAGCTAAAGTTGCAACAACAAAAAAACTAAAATTACAGAAAAAAAATAAACAAAGGTATCCAAAATAAAAAATATAAATCTAAACTAATACCTCTATAAAAATAACCCCCCAAAAAAATAAAAACACCCCCTAATCTAATACTAAACTACCAATAGGGCCTTTTGTAGGGCATTGCCCTAAATTAAACAGCTCTTTTACCTCTAAAAAATACTAAATCCTCCACTAACAGTAAAAAACACCCACCCACCAAACCCCCCAAAATAAAAAAAACTAACACTAAAAAAACTAAACTACCCTTTGCCCCTAAAGGGGCATTTGTGTGGGCATTGCCCTTAAAAGGGCATTCAGCTCTTTTACTGCCCTTAAAAGGGCAATCGGCTCTTTTTCAAGCCCAAAAAAAACGGAGTGAAGGTGGAGCGGAGGTGCAGAGCTGTGTTCCCGATGCCTGGATCCTCAGTGGCGGTCCTCAGAGGCGACGTTCCTCAGCGGCATGGAGGCTCCACTTCCTCCGATGTCCGTTCACTGTGGATGAAGATAGAAGATGATGGACCCGCCTGGAAGAAGACCTTCTCCGCCGGACTTCATGCACCGTGAGTACCTATTTGGGGCTTAGTGTTAGGGGGTATAGGGGGTATAGTGTTAGGGGGTATATATTTTTTGGGGGGGGGGGTTATTTTTAAGATTAGGGATTTGGGCAATTGAAAAAGGGCTGTAAAAGAGTGCAATGCCCATACAAAAGCCCCTTTAATGCCCCTTTAAGGGCAATGGGTAGTTTAGGTTTTTTTTAGTGTCAGTTTTTTTTATTTTGGGGGGGTTTGGTGGGTGGGGGGTTTTTACTGTTAGGGGGGACTTGGTTTATTTTTAATGTAAAAGAGCTGATTTCTTTAGGGCAATGCCCTACAAAAAGCCCTTTTAAGGGCTATTGGTAGTCTATTCTTAGATTAGAGTGTTTTTATTTGGGGGGCTTTTTTATTTTCATAGGGATTAGGTTTAATTTTTTTTATTTTGGATAATTTGGTTTATTATTTTCTGTAATTTTAGATTATCTTAAAGTTTTCTTTATTTTTAAAGTAATGTTATTTTTTTTTATTTTAATTGTAATTTAGGATTATTTTAGTTTATGTAATGGGGTTAATTTAGGGGGTGTTATGTTAGGGGGCTTAGTTATTTGTGTTGTGGGGTTTGGCAGTTTTGGGGTTAATAGATTTATTATGTTAATTACGATGTGGATTAATGGCGGTTTAGGGGTTAATAGATTTATTAGGTTAATTAGCAAAATAGGTTAATGGCAGTTTAGGGTTAATAGATGTATTGGGTAGTTTGCGATGTTGGGGTTGGTGGATTTAGGGGTTAATAAATTTATTAGGTAGTTAGTTGGGGGTTTTCTTAATACTTATTGTGGGCGGTTAGTTTTTTTTTTTTTTTTTAATACTTATTGCGGGCGGTTAGGTTTCTTTTTTTAAAAAAAAGCTTATTGCGGGCGGTTTGGTTTTGTTTTCTTAATGATCCGTTTTCCTTAGCTGCATCCCGGTGGATTCCGAAAATGACAGGTTGGTTAAAGAATCCATCGCAGAAGAATCCACCTGCGGTGGATTCTTTCACCACCCTGCCATTTTCGGAATCCACCGGGATGCAGCTTCACAATATTCTTTTGGCTGCCTCGCACTGCCAACATTCCTTTGAGGATGCATGTGCAACTGGCGACGGCGACGGATGAGTTACAAATGCAATTATAGTAGAGATATATAAGTCCCCTACTTATGAACGAGTTCCGTTCCGGGAGCACGTTTGTAAGTCCAATTTGTTTGTAAATTTGTGTGAAAAGTATTATAAACCTCACTTTTTTAATACTTTTCACACAAATTACAGTACAGTAGTACATTAAAAACAAACATATAATATATATATATATATATATATATATATACACACACCTATATACACACACACGTGTGTGTGTGTCTGAGGAAGGGCCCCCCCCCCTCAAAAAAAGTCACCTAATAATAATTTCTACACTTAAAGGGACAGTCAACACCAAAATTGTTATTGTTTAAAAAGTAAGATAATGACTTTACTACCCATTTCCCAGCTTTGGACAACCAACATTGTTATCATACTTTATAACATTTAAACCTCTAAATGTCTGCCAGTTTCTAAGCCACTACAGACAGCTTCTTATCACATGCTTTTTTATTAGCTTTTCACAACAAGAGACTGCTGGGTCATATAGATAACATTGTGCTCATGCGGCATGCCCGGAGTTGTGCAGGAGTCAGGACACAGCACTAATTGGCGAAAATGCAAGTCAATAGATAATTAATAAGTAATGTGTTCGGGGGGCTGTCGGAAGAGGCTTACATACAGGTAATAACAGAAGTAAAAAGTATATTAATATATAACAGTGTTGGTTATGCAAAACTGGGGAATGGGTAATAAAGGGTTTATCTATCTTTTTAAGCAATACACATTTTGGAGTAGACTGTCCCTATAAACAAATCCAGTGAGTGCCCCCAAGGCAGAACATACTGCGATCTGAGATATCATTGCAGAAAATGCAGCATGTCTGCAGAAAGAACAGGACACATGCAGGAACTTTTAGCACTTTAACTTTGTAGTGCTGCTCCACATTAGACAGTTCTCTTTAAACAGAGCTGTACTCTGGCTGCACTGTGTCAGTTTTCCTTATCACAGTGCATTTAGAGCAAACTGCTGTTTGAAGTGAACAGTCTAATATGCAGTATTACTGCAAAGCAGCAGTGCATTTATTGTTGACTTACTCTAAGAGATTTATCCAAACCCGCCCCCTAGCCTTTCCCAGTCTGCAAAGCTGTTTGTTCTGAATGCAAGATGTCCGTATGAGCATTGAATCTTTTTTATGACTACATTTCTATGTTAGACCAAGAGAAGAGGAAACAAATGTATTCAAGAGACATTTTACAATTTATTTTTTGTATGCAGCTAATTTGCAATGCAATTTTCAACTACTGCACTATATTATAAATTGTTAAAAAAAAATGCATTATTCTTCAGTTAACCAACACATTGCAATTGAACTGGTGCCTTAGTGTAACTGCCTAACTTAAAGTTTTATTTTATTTAAAAATGACCTGCAGACAAATTTTCACTAAAAAAATCTCATCACAGAAAGTGAAGAAAAGTTCTGCCTCTGGGGTGAGTGCTGATTTATTGCTGTATTATGCTGACCTTTATCTTAACACTCTGGTAGTTGGCATATGCACATGAATGTGAATCTTCATTGACTTTTACTATATATATATATATATATATATATATATATATATATATATATATATATATATATATATATATATATATATATATATATATATATATATATATGTATATGTGTGTGTGTATATAGTGAGAGAAATATATTTTGCCACTGCACTCGCTTATGCATGTACACTGGTGCTTGGTCCTTTATGAATACAGAAAAACACTTCCCATGCACTCAGTCTTCCAAAAGAAAGTTTATTTATTGTCGGTTCCGTCCGGTTTAAATATATCCTGACATTTCGGTCTTGTTATCAGACCCTATTCAAGGGTATAACATCTCAAAATATCTGTTCCTTGTCCAGCTGTGCTCATGCATTCTGTAGACATGCCACTAGATGGAGCCTTTGCACTTTATATAAGTCTGTTTTAAAAAAGCCAGCTGTCAGTGTTAGGCACATTTTGCCCGGGCTTGTTACATAGGAACAGGATGATAGTGTTATGTTGCAACATGTCCCATTCACAGGCCACAAGCTTCTAATTTGTTCACACTATATCCTCTTGGGTAATGTTTATCACTTTTTAAAACCTTGGCATTCAGTTTTATATTTACCAGCCTCCCGCAACTTGGGCAAGGAGCAATGCTTTTACCAAATGTCATTGTGTGGTTTAACCAATGTGAGAAATTCCACACAGTCTCTTTTTAACCCACATTGCATACTCAGATGTTGTGCATTTGCACTTATTTTAAGTCTACCATCCTCCAACCATAACTTCTTGTTTCTTTAACGCCAAATTCTATTATTCAGATGAAACGCACAGTAACTTACTCTATGGTGCTGCATGTTGATATTAAAGGGACATGAAATCCGCATTTTTTCTTTCATGATTTAAAAAGAGCAAGCAATTTTAAACAACTTTCTAATGTACTTCTATCATCTGATTGGCTTCATTCTCTTGATAGTCTTTGCTGAAAAGCATATCTAGAAAGGCTCAGTAGCTGCTGATTGGAGGCTGCACATAGATGCCTCGTGTGATTGGCTCACCCATGTTTATTGCTGTTTCTTCAACAAAAGATATCTAAAGAAGGAAGCAAATTAGATACTAGAAGTAAATTGGAATTTTGTGTAAAATTGTACTCTATCTGAATCATGAAAGAAAAAAAATTTGTGTTTAATGTCCCTTTAAGGGCTCGATTTATCAAGCGACAGGGGTGTACATATGCGCAGCTCGTCTATGGTGGGCTGAATTCCGTTGGTGAAATTCAGCATTGCACAAGAGCGCTATTTTGCACTCTTGTGCAACAACCCCCCTGCCCACGCTTAGCCAATTATGAGCGGGCAGGAGCTGTTAATCTCCCAAATCGGACGAGACCGGGGAGATTGAAATTCTCCACCTAAAAAGTGAAGAAAAGGCTAGGAAGCAGCGGTCTGATGAGCGTTGCTTGATAAATCCTGACTGCAGGGTCTCTTGTGAGAACCTGCAGTCATAGCGAGGCGAAGCCTTTTATAAATCAAAATGAAGAAGAAGAGACCAAATCAACAGTTTATTCTGCAGTAGTGATGGTTACAGGTGCATTCCCAATGATCTGGCGCATTTCGTGCATGCGCACATGCCCTTCATCAGAGATCATGGTAAGCCCTCATACACACACACACACATATATAATGCAAAGTAGCCAATCACAGAAATGTTAATACCTCTGACATATGTTAATTAGTTGCTATCTTATTCTTTAATACAATTTCTGTTTTAAGTTAGAGGATCAGTATTTAACTCTTAATTGACTTGGCTAGTGCATTTTTCTGTTATTTATTTTCTGAGTGGCTTATACACAGATAATGTTCTTACTACTAAGTTTGATACTAAAATCATCAAATTCCTATTATTTCTTCATTTCTATCTCGTATTTACACATGGTTTTTGTTGTTAATGATTTTTTCTTTCTATATGCTGAGGGTTATACTTAAAGGGACAGTCAACACCAGAATTTTTGTTGTTTTAAAAGATAGATAATCCCTTAATTACCAATTCTCCTGTTTTGCATAACCAACACAGTTATAATTATACACGTTTTACCTCTGTAATTACCTTGTATCTAAGCCTCAGCAGACTGCCCCCTTATTTCAGTTCTTTTGACAGACTTGCATTTTAGCCAATCAGAGCTGTCTCCATGGTAAATTCACTTGCATGAGCTCAATGTTCTCTATATGAAACATGTGAACTAATGCCCTCTAGTGGTGAAAAACTATCAAAATGCATTTAGATTAGAGGCGGCCTTCAAGGTCTAAGAAATTAGCATATAAACCTCCTAGATTAAACTTTCAACTAAGAATACCAAGAGAACAAAGCAAAATTGGTGATAAAAGTAAATTGGAAAGTTGTTTAAAATTGCATGTCCTATTTGAAACATGAAAGTGTTTTTGGACTTGACTGTCCCTTTAAACATCTTTGTATTTTCTCATAGTTATTGTATATATTTGGGTCAACATTGCATCATAGGTGAGTTTGTGTTTGATGGCCTTATTAAATGACCTCATAGTAGGTTCATTTCCAATTTTTTCCACTATATATCATTTATAAATGTGTGTGTCCATCCTTATCTTTTCTGTCGGATCCTAGAATATTATCCCTTCTTTTTTAGCTAGTTTTTTTGTTTTGGTAATTTTTGCTTTGATCTTATTTTGCACTTTCTTAGTCTACATAGAGATTTACATCATATCTTTTATGTATGCCTTTGGGGTGCTCTGGTTCCTAATGTAAATATCCAGTAGACCTCTCTTCTACGTAGAGTTGAGTCTATCTCCTCCTAATGGATCTTTTTTTATTTGTTCTATACCCACAAATGAAAAATGTGTTGTGCCTTCTCCATGTGTACGAAAATGTTTTGCTACAGGGGTTTTTGGAATTTCCTCTTCTAAAGAGATTAGGTGCTCCCTTATTCTTTCTTTTAAGGGGCGTGTTGTTTTGCCTACATATTGTTTGAGGCAAGGGCCACAAGCATTTTATAAATAAAGCCTTTAGTGATACTTGGTGAAAAGGATGTAATGCTTAAAGGCACAGTAAAGTCATAGTTAGACAGAGCATACAACTTTAAACAACTTTCCAATTTACTTATATTATTTTATTTGCATCCTTCTCTTGTTATCCTTTGCTGAAAGGTTTATCTAGGTAAGCTCAGGAACAGCAAAGAACCTAGGTTCTAGCTGCTGATTGGTGGCTGCATATATATACCGATTGTCATTGGCTCACCCATGTGTTCAGTTACAAAACAGTAGTGCATTGCTGCTCCTTCAACAAATGATTCCAAGAGAATGAAGTAAATTTGATAATAGAAGTAAACTGGAAATATTTTTTTAAATTCTATGTTCTACCTAAATCGTGAAAGAAACATTTTGGGTTTCATGTCCCTTTTAAGTGCGAGTTAGTTAATAAATATTTCATTTAGGAGTGATTGCGTCTGTTGAACAAGTAGTAATATATTCATGCACTGAGGAGACAGATATACAGATATAGTTATATATAGAGGGATTTAGTCTTTCACAGCATTACAAGTGAGGGTTGTAGAAAGTAAATCCATTATTGCGTTTAAATTGTGTTGGTTATAGGAAGGTGTTTAGTGAAACACACTGTAATGTTGTCTGTATAAGCTGCTTATATCACAGGAGCTGTGGGGTGCCTGAGTTTTTAAATCTATTTTACAGGTGTCCACAAGCGCAGAGACAACTAATTACTGATACAGAGGAATGTGATCCTTGGGAATGGTGTGAGAGTGCCTCATATAAGTTCATAAGTTGCAGAGCACA